>NC_046968.1:26878700-27178700 GCF_009769545.1 Cyclopterus lumpus
CTCCACAAAGACAAATACCGGTACCGGGGTCTTCACCGACGGGTCTGGTAAATACATTTAGTGGCGTGATTAAAGTCTCATTAGTGTTGTTGACTAATTACACGTTGAACCTCCCGGCCACACACACACACACACACACACACACTTCACAAAGTACCGGCTCGGGTTTTAAAACTAAAGTTGAGGGTTTGTTTGACGAAAGCGGGCCGGACTGCTGACTTTCCTTCATCTCGTCTACTTAGTCGGAAACAAAAGAGCTTTTTGGTAATGAAGCCATCGCTCTTTTGCAGGTTGGCAGGCCGGAGTGTCCTCCACATCGTGAATGTGCACAAAAATAATGATTACTTTGACGAGCGCTTTGCTTTACAGTTCACTAAGTCATTTTAATATCTCTCTTTGGCCATCAGAAGACCGTGAATCGGCTGTCGGGGTGTGATAATCCAGCCAAGAGGATTGTGACCAATTAGATGTAGAGACACAATGGTGACTGGCTCCGCCCACTTACTGTCGAAAAGAAAAACGACTCACACGTCCTCTTTTTTGCTGTCGGTTTCTTTTTTATTAATTTGTTGAACATTTTTTCTTTTTTTTTGTGTGAATATTTTGTCACTTGTTGACTGCATGTTAAATGTTAATGAGCTCTCATTGTAGTGGATATAATTTAATAATAGTTGAAAAAGTTAAATCCCTCCATAAAACGCCTCTGAAGTGGTATTACAATGTATTTTTACTGCTTTACAAAGTAAACAAATAAGATAAAAAATGATATAGTATCAGATTAACAAATGTGCAACACACACTCATAATCACATTCACAGAGTAATTAATCCGCTTAGTTATTAAAAGGTTTATTAAACATTTGCCTCAAAGGTTCTCGAGAGGATAGTTCTTGGCATTTAAATGTTCAAAAAAAGAGAGCAGGATCCTACTGAACCCAGATCAGTCTGAGGTGAACCGCTGTGTAGCTAAAGAGGAGTCATGCCTATCGGGCTTTTATTGTGAAAGGTAAGATGGATGGATTCCATCTGCTGTGTATCTTGCGATTGGCGCGCTTTTCTTTTTTTTTTTTAAGCTAAAGAAATTGCGTAATACTTGTTTGTCAGTTCTCATCTTCCCGACTGGTTTGTCGGTCTTTATCTTCCCGACTGGTTTGTCGGTCTTTATCTTCCCCACTTGTTTGTCGGTCTTTATCTTCCCGACTGGTTTGTCGGTCTTTATCTTCCCCACTTGTTTGTCGGTCTTTATCTTCCCGACTTGTTTGTCGGTCTTTATCTTCCCGACTGGTTTGTTGGTCTTTATCTTCCCGACTGGTTTGTCGGTCTTTATCTTCCCCACTCAGAGATGCACGTGTCGACGTCCTCTGACCGGTCTACTGGACGTCTGAGCTCTCCCCTTCTAGTTGTGTGTTTCCTGTAGTAGTAAATGTAGTAATGTAGTAATATGTGCGTTAGTTTTCCACATAGTTCATATTTTACATCTCAATCCTCTTAACAGCTTTTTTGGTGAATCATTCAGTTTGGATTTTCACACACAAAATAGACTTCTGTAAAAGAAAAAAGAAGAAAAAATCTGTCATTTCCATATATATTTTTAACCGATGGAGAAACGTGGATAGGGACACTAACCCCGGTTCCCTTATCAGTTAAAAATATATAATAAAAATGACTGATTTCTTCACTGCAGTGCTTCTACTGTTGCTGTCGTATACATTTTGAACAATTTCTCAATGTTGGGGAGTTGAGGCTGAGAGAAGAAAGAAAAAAAAAGGAAACCCCGTCACTATTGTCTTGAAACATATTGAGCTTCATCCCACAAAAGCCTGTTGCTCCCTGCAGGTGGCGCATCACGCAGCACAACAGCAGCAGCGTGCTGTTATCACGGCAGCATTAATCTCTGCAGCGTTCGGGTTCATCCAGGTCACGCAGCAGCTGCGGAACACAAGGAACTACGCAAGGGTTCAGCAGTTTGAGAGCAACAACCACATCAATAGAAAATGCACGTGCGTAATGTATTTTTGGTGTCATTTCATTTAAAAAGGAGTCTTTATCTTGTGGTTTCATCCCATTCTATTCAGTGAAACCAGTCGAGAACAACCGCTTGCAATTTTCGGAGCGACCTGAAGATGGAGGTAAAAATCCACCGGTGAGTTTGGAGAGTGATGAGCGTCGTTAATCCTTTCGCCTCGGTTGGTATTCTCGTAGTACTTCACTAAGAACCACGGTTACTCGGGAAGAATGAGAAGTCGAGTCATTTCATTTTGGCGGGGGGCTCATGCTCGTTCCAGTGCAAACCGATATCACATGCATTCACAAATTCAATCTCTCGCAATTCTCCGTCTACAATTCTCCATTTGTGTATTGTCGCGCGACGGATGAGAATCTTGACGCCCCGTCCGTTTAAATTCAAACTGCAAGTTAATGTTATATTCTGCAAAGTATTCACAGGAAATGCAAGGATTACAGGCACGTTGATGGATGCACTACATATTTAAAAAAAAAAAGGTAAACAGAGGATCCGGGATCCAGGGATCCGTCTCAGGAATGGACTTTTAATGGTACAGAGGCGATCGAACACACGGAACACACACGTGTCCGAGCGCGAGAGGCGTGTGGGGGTGATCACGTGGCAAAGCCGCCGCTGACGTTACAGAAACTAAAGAAATCTATGTTTATAGATCTACTAAATGAATGGATTCTTTCCCCCGGAGGTGTGGCAATCTCGGCCTCCTCGTCGAGGGGCCAGGAGACACGGAACGGGAGGGTATTGGAAAAGTGGCAGTTTGTACACCTCGGAGGAACAACGACCACCGCACGCCGGCGGCTAAACGTTCAGTGTTTTTTTGGACATTGTTGAAGTGCATCTTCGTTGCCGACCTGAGACGGTGCGTAGGGCTGCACAATTAAGCGTTAGTCGTGATTATTGAGATCAAGATTCAACCCTAGATTATTCTTTGATTTCAAAATAAACGTCATTGCACTTTCACATTTAAATACACAGCTAACGTCGACATCTTTGCGTCACATTTGGACTAAAAATGAAGGTTCTTTGTCACCTGAATTCAGTGCATAATACAAGATATTACTCTTCTCCTCTGGAGAAAGACATTCATGGAAGAGTTTCCCCGTTAGCTGAGCAATTGGTTTAGGGAGCACTTGATTTGATGCGCAGCTAAGTTTTCCATGAGCATTTTTTTTTTTAAACGTCAAACATTGTGTTCATTTCAAGTTTATCTGCACGCTTGAATATCTTTTTAAAAAGCTATAAACTAAATGACACGAGTGCACATCGAAGCTGGCGTTTCATATTCACGCTCTTCGACGCCGTGCGGAGCCGCTAATCAAAATGGAACTTTTTTTTTTTGCTTTTTTTTTTTTGCATCTTTCAAAAAAAAAGAAGTGATTCGAGTGGGTGGACCTCGGCTCAGACCCGTGGGGTGTAGTTTATTTTGGAAGTGCGAGAAGCCCGAGTCGCGACAGCAGCCGATATACCCGAGTAATTATGCCTATGAGCTCGTCTCGGAGGAGATGCGTCTGGCCTTTGACTCGCCGATCCGTCGGACCGAATGGAGACACGAGTGCAGATGATAAAGTTTTGGATCTATATTATTATCTCCTCCAGTCTCCTATGTATCCCTCCTCCTACGCGTGCGAAAACACTTCCACAAACCCTCATTTTTCAAAGTCAAAATGATCTTTCCTTTTATACCAAGAACATTTGCTGCATAATCCATCCTCATGTATTTAGCGGCCACACCGCTTCCACTCCTAGATGCACGCAATGTTGCCGACGTAGGGACTTTGTGCTTATTCTGCTCTTTAAAATCGATCAACGAAAAGCTTCGAAATGTAAAGTTTAATCAGCGCCGAATTATGCTTGATTATGCATAATTAACTCAATTAATAATGGTATTATTATAACAATCACATGGGTGAGCGATTTGCAGACATTGTGAGCTTGTTGAGCCTCGGCCCAGAGGACTCTGGGTAAGCAGCTGCACACAATCACAATACACTCCGAAAGGCTCGGAGGCTCCGTACAAAAATGCGGGGGGGGGGTGGGGGGCGTGCTGGAGCATTACAATTCACTGGAGTGAACTAATCACCCCACTACAATGGCTGAGGGTTGGATTGGTGCGTGGTTGTATTTCTTAAATGTCGTCACAGACGTCCACGCCGGTGTCCTGTTGATGTCTTATTGCTGGAAGTGGGCGTCCTGGCATCGCGCCCCAGCTCAGCGTGGGCATCCCGCTAGTTCGCCGGCTTCGAATGTGGGCGTGCTGGCATCTCGCCTCTGATCGTGGGCGTCCTGCTATACCGATTTTCGGTTCTTCTTCTACCCCCCTTATTGGTCAGATGGCCGCGTCTCGCAGTTCTGCAAGTTTCTACCGCTGATGGGACCGGACTGTCGCTTCCCGAATGTGCACTGGTTTCAATGCAAATGCTATTATTGGACTATCTCCTCATGTTGAGATAATTAAAATGCTTGAACCAATATTTCTCCTTTTTAGCATCATATAAAATACAAATTTCAAGGCCCGGGAGTTAAACCGCATTATCAGTATAGTGTTCTCAATTTGAAATGAAACGTGCATTTAATTAAATAAGAAAATGTGTGTTATGTTAAAGCGTGGAATGATATATATTCCTCAGCTTAGCGGACATATTAAAAGACATATTTACAATGGCTGCTCTATTATATTGGCTCGAAAGTTAAATATTTGCTTGAGCAGCGTTTGATTCAACGCGGCACGTTTGGTGTCTCAGCCTTGGCGATCTTCGAGGAGATGTTCTGAAGGACACCCGGAGGTCATACACGGCTCACTTCGTGTCCACTATACCGACTTCAGCCGAGTCGGTTACTTGCGATATTAAATGTGCATACATTTAAAAAAAGCCCATTGCCGTCGACATTAAAACCGCATTGTTGCGTTCCATCTGAACAGATGTTTCACATGTGGACTTCGCTAGCTCTCCATCAACGGCAACAAGAGCTGTCGCATCTGTGTTTACTGACATTAGCCCCCTCGCCCCCACAGCATCACCATTAATTCATTCTGAACCTACGTTGACAAACTAAACATTCTGAGTTTCTGTGAAAGCAACGTTTCCGTCCTCCCGCGCTGAGAGAATAAACCAAATGACACGGAACTGCCTTAAGCTTCGGCTTTGCTGCCAGACAAAATGTTGAATGGCACTGTAGATGTCGAGAATGGAAATTCATGCCGCTTTTTGTCTTTCTTCCTCTCTCCCAGTGCTAACCCCTCTGTAAACACACATAATAGACTAAGGAGATTTCAGCTCTCGCTAACGTCTCTTCTCGAGCTTAAAATGCATGCAGAGGAAACGAGGAGCATCTTTTTTTTTTGTTGTTGCTGAAAGCGAACATCGAACGAAGCAGCTGCTTTGCCTGACGGGGCGTTATTCTAGCTCCGGGTCGGAAATATCTTGATGAACTTCGGCAACCGCCGGTCAATATCACCGTCCTTGGTTGTGGAAAAGTGGGAAAAGTTGCCCTGCTGGGACCGAGACGAGGGCTTGTGACCAGAAGGCAAAAAGTTTCTGCACGAGTAACCAATACCTAGTGCTCGTTAGCAAGGCACTTAACGCAGTTTGCCCAGTGTAGCGATAGTGGGAAATATTATTTGGAATTAATTCATGAGCTCCATCGGGTGAATTTTTAAAATGTTTTAAATGCGAGTGTGATGGAAGCAGCAACAGTAGAGTTTTCAACCCAAAGAAATAAAATAACTTTTCACGGGTAAATAAAGGGGTTTCAAAAGAAGAAAAAGAAAAAACATCTCGACTCGCGGCCCTTCATGCTGGATTCAGCGAAAGAATATACAGTACGTCTTCAAAGCCTCGTCGGCCATGCCTACCGTATTTTGACATACTTTCTCTAAAAGGCCCTGCAACCACACGCTTTCTCTTCTTACTGACATAACCCAGACTTTACTGTGACAGTTAGGCGATGCATTTATATCGCTCACTTTCAGACTCAGCTACAGTGGGAAGTACACTTCTAAAATAACACACAGACTTTATAGCAACAAATGAAAGGGAATTAACATTAACGGAGTTCCCCAAAACCAGCGACATCGGCATCTCGTAGACTCGTCTCGTCTTTCAGGCCCATGCAAGCCAGTTCAACCTGATCGCCTGCTCGTGCTTCTTAATGTACAACTTTCATCACCACAGTGGGAATACAAAATAAATAAACATTTTTAAAAAAAGCTCAGATGTTAACTTTACACTTTTACTTCAAAGGCAAAATGTTTAAAATTTGCCTGCGCAGGATAATTTATCTCTTGCATCACTCTGTGCATGTTTGTGACTTTGCTAACGGGCATTAAATAAGAAATGATTGGAGCAAGGACAAGAAAAAAAGCACTTATAATATTTAATGTATGCTTTATGAAACTCCACAGCCGCCTTTTTTAATTGTTCTCTGAAGGCAACGTGCTCAGATTGTGGAGAAGCAACTGGAATTAGCTTGACAGCTAGATTATTATATCTTGACAACATGAAAGGAATACGTACGTCAACATGCTCAACTGGCGCAGAGCATTCATAAACCAAATATACAAATCAATTGATGTGACGTCGTGGGGATTCACCCAGATGTAATCTCCCATAATATCAACAACTCAGGCTCGTTTTTTTAGGGGGTTTACTATTCATGCTCGTAATTACTCTTCATTACGATAAGACGCTCAACAGGTCGGCTCTGAGTTCCCGGCCGATGTGCAACACGATTGAGACGGATAACAAAAGGTCCTCTGAGAGCCCTCCCCCAGGTCACCCGGCCACGCCCCAGCGGACTCATTACAAGCGGTCGCCACAAGGTTTTCCCCATGCACGAACTTCTAATTAGACCAAATAAACGCCGGGGAATCTTTCAGTATCGGAAAAAAACGGAACGCTGCCGGGGTTCAATACTCTTATTAAACCGCGTAATGGGAATCATTCATCATGCCTGTGGTGTGCGACCTACACCTTTTTGTATTGACTGCTTAATATTCTCCCCTGTGTGACATGGCAGGGAGCTCTCCACATTTTGTTCTCGAGCTGTTCTTACTTTCATGAGGTTAACCTCGGATTTTCGCGAGCGATTTGCAGGGCGAGCGAAGCCTGATAGGGGGTTAAAGCCGGGGGACGGCGGGGATCTCATCGAGACACGTTGTCCACTCGTCTGTCGTGGTCCAGGTGTGGTGGATTTTAAATGAACGGCTGAACCGCGCGTCTCACTTTACCGCACACTGGATTTCAACCCCCCCCCCCCCCCCCCCCCCCCCTGCAAACGGATTATGCCGTAATGCGAGAAAAGATCCACATCGTCTTGTTCCGTTTATATTTGAATTTGACTTTTTTGAATTTCATTGACATATTGGGCTCACTCGAGACATAAAGAATTACATTTTTGAGGGGCAAAAAGCAGGTTATTGGTTAGGAATAGGTTTAGGAAAAGATCGTGAAATACCTGGTTATGTTTTAGGTTTAGGAAAAGATCGTGAAACACCTGGTTAGGTTTAGGAAAAGATCGTGAAATACCTGGTTAGGTTCAGGAAAAGATCGTGAAATACCTGGTTATGTTTAGGAAAAGATCGTGAAATACCTGGTTATGTTTTAGGTTTAGGAAAAGATCGTGAAATACCTGGTTAGGTTTAGGAAAAGATCGTGAAATACCTGGTTAGGTTCAGGAATAGATCGTGAAATACCTGGTTAGGTCCAGGAAAAGATCGTGAAATACTTAGTTAGGTTTCGGCAGAAAAACCCAACTTGGTCAGTTTGGGGGAACTTCTTTTTGGGGTTTTGGGAAATTACAGAAAGTGGCGTTACTTCAGTCCCGAAGTTACGTGACCAATAAATCAACGTTCTTGTTTAACATGGGCAACTAACAGCGGTCTCATGGGGCAAAGACCGTTTTTCATTTGCCCCTCCCACCTCAGTTCTGCCCGCCCTGTGTGGGGCTTTTATGGTCTTCATACTTTCTCATCCACGATATCTACGACGTACTAGTGCTCATTTTTCGTCGGTATAGCTACGAATGCTTTACGAGAATAATCTGTATCTTGAAAATCTAAAAGGAAAAAAAAATAACATTTTAGCTTGATAGAGAACTTTTTTTTTTTTTCATCACACGACAATAATACAACCTACACACAGACACACACACACTCTTACAGCTGTATGTTGTGCTGCATCTCCACCTATCAGACTCCCGGTAGTAAACATGCAGGACGAAATGTAAGGAGCGGTGTATTGTTGGGGGGGGGGTGAGGTGCAACTGGCAAGAATGTCTCTCACCAATAGCTGAAGCTGCTGACATCATATCACTCCCACCATATCACTCCCATCACATCACTCCCACCATATCATTCCCACCATATCACTCCCATCACATCACTCCCATCACATCACTCCCACCATATCACTCCCATCATATCACTCCCATCACATCACTCCCATCACATCACTCCCACCATATCACTCCCGCCATATCACTCCCGCCATATCACTCCCACCATATCACTCCCATCACATCACTCCCACCACATCACTCCCACCATATCACTCCCATCACATCACTCCCACCACATCACTCCCACCATATCACTCCCATCACATCACTCCCACCACATCACTCCCACCACATCACTCCCACCACATCACTCCCACCACATCACTCCCACCACATCACTCCCATCACTCCCACCATATCACTCCCACTACATCACTCCCACCATATCACTCCCACCATATCACTCCCACCATATCACTCCCATCACATCACTCCCACCATATCACTCCCATCATATCACTCCCACCATATCACTCCCACCATATCACTCCCACCACATCTCCCTCTCTTGATGCCCGCCCCAACCTGCTCCTTTCCCCATCAGCAAGTCGGTCCGTGTCCCGGTTGTTATTTAAAGCCAGAGATCCTCCCTCTCGCCCGAGCCCCTGCGTTGCATGCGTCTGCCTTCGCCGCTTGTGTGTCTGAGTGTGTGTGTGTGTGTGTGTGAGTGTGTGTTCCGGAGGAGAGTGCGCTAAGAAAACCCAGGCAGCCAGTGGGAGAGCTCGAGAGTCGTGGAGAGAGAGAGAGAGAGAGAGAGCGAGAGAGAGACACACACACAGGGGGGGGAAAGGCAAAAAGCATCTGAGAAGGGAGAAGGAACGGGAGTGTGAGACAGCTATGAAATTCATCCGAGCTATTTTCTTACTGCTTCTCTGTCCAGCTTTGAGCCTCAACACCAGGTAAGAGATGCATGGAAGAGGATGAGGATGAGGAGGAGGAGGAGGAGGAGGGTGTTTGGTCAGTTTCTCCCGGCTAGAGGAACAAAAAGAGGCTGGAGGTTCAAAGCGTGCTGTTGGCAGGTTACTAATCTGACGGTCCGATGCGTCCTGACGAACGCTGAAGCCCCCCCATTCATCCGGGGGGCAGAGGGGGCTCCGTTGTGCGCTCAGCATGTTGGGGACTGAAGGACAAGGGGAGGAAGGAGCTTTCTTTCTTCTTCTTCTTTCTTATACATCTACAGGCTCTCTGATCTCTGGGATCGGAGAGACAGTTGTCCTTTTGTGGCCGGCTGATCCGCTGGATGCGATGCCTCCTATGAATAGTGGTGACATTGCTTTTTTTGGGACTTTTTTTTTGCTGCCTGCTGGTCTGGTAGGGGAGCAAGTTGAAGTCGGAGGGGGGGGAGAGGACAAGGCTACTTGTGTTGCAGTGTCTTGAAAAAAGAGCAGATGTGTGTGTGTGTGTGTGT
The DNA here is from genome assembly GCF_009769545.1 of Cyclopterus lumpus. Lineage (NCBI taxonomy): Eukaryota > Metazoa > Chordata > Actinopteri > Perciformes > Cyclopteridae > Cyclopterus > Cyclopterus lumpus. The sequence continues at coordinate 26,888,467 of NC_046968.1, forward strand.
GTGTGTCTATATGTGTATTTACATGTGCGATGTGAGGCTTTGGAGGCGCGATGGGCAAGAAGACGGAATAAGAGGAGCAGTGCGATGATTAATTACATCTTTGATAACAAAAATAAATAAATCATCCTCCGCCAGTGGCTGACACCAGTGCCTTTAATGGGAGCCGTCAGCTTTGACTACTCCATGGAGACATCCCACTCATGCATTAAACAACTTGCCTTTCCCCCGTTTTCTCCTCAGTTCAAACCCCACCTCTCTCCCTCCCATCCCTGGAAAAAAACCCACATGTAATACCGTTGTCATCTTTACTTTTATTGGGGGTTTTTTTTTTGGGACGAATTAGCTGAACGCAGTTGCCGAGGAATATGAGAATGATGGCTTTTCAAATCTGCCTGGGGGGGGGGGGGTTGGCTGCGATGTCTTCTGCCTCGTGATTTAGAGAAGATAAACATTCGGAAAAAGGAAAAGGAATAAAGGTTATTCCCCCTTACATCGTACTTATTCTCCAAATGCCAGAGAGGCACACTGATGATGTGTGAGTCACATAACTAGAGGCTGTATCGATGCGTTAACCTTTAGGCGTCGGTAGTCACCGAATTAAGCGCCAACACACCCTCTCACACACCTCCAATCGTAACGCTCGCGTCTGGCAAACCCAGAAGTAACCTTCAGGCAACAGCTTCGGAGAACGTCCCGCCTGTTTTTTTTAAATTTTTTAACCACAGCCTTTGTTGTTTTTGATAAGATGTCTTTTTCTTTCTTTTCTAAAGGGCTCGTTGAAGTTTGATTTATTAAAAAGACGGTCTGTGTCCCGGGGTTTGTTTATTTATTTAAATAGCACGCAGCATCGTCAGCCTTCGAGGTGATCTTTCGGTTGCTAATTGGAGAGGGAGGCGTTGCCGTGGTAATTCGGCAGGTCAGCACAGATTGTATGTGTGCTACCTCTTGAGGGGGGATGGGGGGTAAATTACCATATCATCGGTGTCTTTTATTAGTTTCTTTGTTAACTCAGAAGGATGCTTTTTGTTCAGGCCATATGGGGGTTTACCTCTGTGTCCTGGAATATGGGGGAAAATACTAAAAAAACACATCTTCTAAACCGATCGGCAAAACCACATCTGGCCCACAGCGAGTACGAGCTACAACCGGCTAATCTTGAGATGCTTTAATTGGGATAGCAATTACAACAAACAAGTTAGTGAAACAAGAAGGGTCTTTATTTATTTATTTTTTTACATCACTTCATCTGTTGATTGAGCTCCAGTCACTTTTGAGGCGGTAATTTGGGATGTTTGGGGCTATTAAATATTCATGTGTATTCTACGGAGTCTCTTCAAAGGAGTTTTCTCAGTTGTCATAATTGTCGTCAAGAGAAGAAAAAAAAAAGGGCATAAAACGTAATAAAGCTTGGAGGTTTTTTTATGAACGTTTTATTGTATTGTATTGATGTTTCCTTCCACATAAAAAGACGATCCCAGTCTCCCACACAGCGAGGCACTCAACTCATTGATTTACCACCGATATCGGTTAAAATATCGGTTATTAGGCATCTACACGGACAGCTAAATAGCACTGTGGTCTTCTGATCCAGCACCGTCCTTGAGGGGTTCTGCTGGGAAAATACCAGTTGGCAGCGGTGCATTTAAAAATGGCTTTATTGTTGCTGACATGCTCAGAATATTTTTAAAAAGCAGTACCAAATTCAAGACTTTTAAATTTCTAAGATATTTCTTTATTCTTGGAGGACGCTGCTTTTGAGCGATCCGAACTCCTGTCACATTTCTTGTTGATATCATGAAGGTCGGGCGCTTATCACTTGTGACATCCTCATTTCTTGCAGTGATATACTGACTGCTAGGTGTACCGGCGGCAGGAAAAAAATGAATAGTGACTCCAGTCGTCTCATCCATTCCACCGCCTCGCTTTATTCACTATCATCACATCAGTGGTGCATGAGAGGATTCATTTCATATGGTAACCGCTACCTCCACCGTGTGACCCGGTGGAGTCGCCTAAAGGAACCCGAGGATTAATGAAATGGGGAAAACCCATTTCAATTTGAATGCGTGATAGCAGCATTTTATCCAGGCTATGGTCCTGCGCTTAATTCAGTTTTATAGCCTTCAAAAAGCCAAAAAGGCATCTCGAGGGGCTTACTCGGTGCCATAATGGAAGCTAAGACATGGATGTACATTAGGTGTTCACGATATCTCCTCTGAACATGTATAAAATGTTGTTTTGCTGCTCACATAACCGCGTGATTAAGATGGATTTAATTGTAGTGAACGGAGTGGATTACTCATTCCCACATAATAAAGGGGGTTTTAGGGCGATGTGTCGTTGCGGTAAATCAATTGGTACTCGGGCCAGAACGCGAGGCTGCCGTCATTCGAGTCCCATGGGATATGACCGTCCACCTCCTCGGGGGTCAGGGTCGCGGGGGGGGGGGGGGGGGGCAAGACAGTCATGCTGCTCTTCTTCTGCAATTGGCTCCTCTTCCCCATACAGGTCAAACATTTTTCAGATATTCACAGCGTTTTCTTGGGACATGTGACACATTCTCTCGACACCATCTTTGATGCCTCTTACCTTTCACGGCTTCCCCTTGGAAACATGGATTATTGCCGGGGATCTCCACAACATTAAACATTTACGAGTATTTTGGACGGCAATTAAAAGCACTACAGAGAGCCTTCCATTATACATAGAGCGCAAAACGCAGCCGTATCGCTTTATCTTAATATCTGCCTGTGGATAGGGGCACATTGTGAATGAAATGGAGTCTCTCTTTAATGTTACAGTGGGGTCGGACATGAGAAGGAAGATTTGTTCACGAGATGTAACGGTTAACGACGGTGACGGGATTATAATAACTCCTACGCGGTGGCGTTGACCTTGGGCCGCTGCGAAAATGTTATCGCGCAATGAAAAAATCTTTGCGCGATAACATTTTGTCACAGCGGTATATTGTCCTTTCATCCATTCGAGACACTTCCAGCAGTCACACCAAATGTTACGTCCTCATTTCATCTTCAATTTGCGTGCAGGAACCCCGGCGGCAATTATTTGCATTTATTTGTCCCAGAAAGCTTTTTTTCTTCTTCTCCTTTTCTTTTCTTCAAGGGTGTGTGTATATATAGAGCATCTCGTTCATCCGTCGCATCGGCCGGGATGCCCTCTTCGTCTCAATCCGGCGTCACGTGTTTGCCGAGTTGAAAACATTCATCTGCATCCGATCAATACGTTCTCACGAGTGACGGCTCGGGAGTGAATCCAAACAAGATGCACGGCGGCGGAGGCGAGAAACTCCACATGACGTCTCCCTGGGCTGGAAGTTTTGGTTTGGCTTTGCGCTTCATAAGCGGCGAGATGAAACGCACAAGAGTGGAGCGGGTTCACGAGATACCCGCACTGGGAAGCTGAGAATTTACTAGAGGTCGAATGTGGAACTGGTGTGGAATTAGATCCAACTATTGACTAGGGGAGGATGGGGGGGGGCAGTGTCAATCTATACACTGATGGATTGAAAATGGTTAGCAGGGTAATGGGAATAATCCGCCTCTTATCCCCGGGCATTGTTTAGCCAAAAAGCTCCCCGATATACTTTCTTCCTTTTTAAGTAGAGCTGTGGTGCCATTCGCCTCGATTTTGCTATCGAGTGAGAGCCTCCATCGTTATCCAAATGAACAGGGGTGCTTTGACATTGCGGAAGCATCTCTTGAGTGGACACCCTTGTGTAAACATTTATGCATTTTAGAGAGCAGCAGTTTGGGAGGAAAGTGGTTTTTAAAAAGGGACCGACTGGAGTGACAGGGCCACCTTGCGAGAGGGGCATCTGTTTAATTACCACGCGAGGGGAGGGGGGGGGGGCGACCTCAGAGTGCGTCCCGAAATAAAATGTCCAATGGCATCTTCTGTAAAGCCAGAGACGTCATTATGAATATGACTATCCCCCTGTCTCCTCAAGACAGCCCCGGTAACGTCCCCCCCAGCAAAAGAATGCAAAAAGATCTGACTGGATGATAATTGAAATGTAAAGGACGTGTCCTAATGGTCACACCATGGCAACCGCATTGAACACAATGCCAGTAATGAAGCGGGCCACAATAAACAGAAGGCCGGGTGGCGCCCTGCAAATGAGAAAGTAATTAAACGCACCGCGATCAAGCGCCGGCGTGAAGAGCGGCCGCACATTTGATATTCGGGGGGGGGGGGGGGGCCACCGGGCGCCACCGTGCTGATGCTCACGTTTGAAAAGGACATTTGAAATGACAGCAGTGTTCGCTCGTGCGTCGTAGATTACCTTTTTTTGTTGTCGCGCTTCCTGGAACACAAGTTATTGATTATTTTTTAGCGTTGAATAGCATCATTTTGTAACGTGGCGTACAGCAAAATGGATGTTTGCTTGGTGTAAAAAAAAAAAAGTCTGTGTGGGATGATATGATAGAGGGTGTCATCACGAAATAACACATCAGCGTGGCTGGTGTTGTCTCAAAGTGCAATAGAGGATCGGTATTTTTAAAGGAGAAGGAAATGTTTTAGGTGGTTGAACAGTGATGTGATGTTTTGAATCCTATCAGACCTTCCATAAACTATCCATAAACTATCACCAGCTGAACGACAGAGTGCTGCTCATGAAAATGGACCGATGAATGCACTTTAGATAAACTGCATATTTAAAATGCTCTCAACTTGTGTGTGGTCATGCAAAACAGACAATAGATATCTGTAATACGGCTTCAACGAAAACTGATCAGTATTAACTTCCTTTTTGGACTGCATTGGTTTTAGCTTGGCGTTCCTAATAAACTGTCAATTTAAAGTAGAGATGCAGGATTATATTGTGGAAAGCAATAATCTAGACCAAGTGTTTTAGTTTTTGAGTCCAAAGATGAAACACAAGTATGTTAAAAAGGGGCTATGTACGATATCTATGATTCAACATTGAAGGGCTTAGCCGGCAGCGCCAACAGTGCTTGCGAGGGTAACAGCGCTGACGGAGCTAGATATGTTAAAACCTCCAGAACCTCAGGTCACAGGGTTCTTTGCCCACCGTCTTCTAAACAGTTCATCCGTGAGTGCAAGTGAAGATTTGTGGTAAAAATGTTGTGGAAAAAATTCGCTCAAGGCGTCTCCCCCCCCCCCCTGAGACCTCACTCTCACAAGGACAGACGTGAGAACACCTGTAACCTTTCTTTAGCTCTTCTCTGGTCCCCGTTCTATATTTAGCTACGTAGCTTGCTCAATGTTCACTTGCAACTTTATCTCTTTAGAATTGTGCTGCTGGGCAGGTGGCTCGGATTGGGTTAAGAGCCCTCTGTAGGACAGCTGGCTGATAGTCCGCTAATGGCGAATGTATTTAATTCGTCGTTAATATGAAACTATTGATTTAACGTAGATTTAAAATTGCCCAATTGTCCTCAAAACGTTTTTTTTTGTATCCCAGGAGACTTCTGTTGCCAGCTCTCAATGACTCCGTTCTACTCGTCGTGCCTCCGCCCACCGCGCATTGGACGCAGCTGTTGATTTAAAGCAAGCTGTAGTTTTGATGTGCATCTTTATTGCCGCATCAACCGCCACTTTATTCCACTCCTTTCGCTGCTGTCAGTATTGATATCGCCGTCGAGTTGTCACCGTCTCCGTTGTAATTGGCAGGCACTTAATTGCTCGGTCCCTGTAAACATGGCGCTCATGTTCTGTCAGCGATGAGGCATTAAGGCGAAGGCTCGGCTTTTTTTGTTTTACAGTGAAGCGGGAGATGTACAGCCGTAATAAACAAAAGCCGAGCGCCCGCATGTCAAAATGCCTCGCCGGCTGCTTGCTCGTGTGCTGCATGCGGACTGGCGTTCGGGGGCCGTTCAACACGTTCCTGGACGTAGAACGTCAGTCTCGGCTTTTTAGATTTTAAAATCGATGATTTCATCCAGTTTGGATGTGACATCTGCGTCAGTACAATCTGATTTAATGCAAAAGAGGTCTTTTTTTTTTATTGGTTACTTTCTGATACCGGTCTTTCAGTTTAGACATAAAGTCGTTGATGGCCTCTGAGGGCCTGAAGACGGGTAACGTCTGAATCAGTGACTCGTCATTATTTTCATTAACCTATTGATGTGCTGATTAGTCGCTTGGTTGGTTAAGTGGCACAAAGAAAAGTGAGGGATGCGCGTGACATTTTCCCGCAGCCTTTGGCGAGGCCATAAAATGTCTTCTACGTTTGTAGCACAGACGCGTCTTGATGCATCTTGAGTCTCAAATTCCTTGCTTTTGGTCCGACATCATGAATTTCTTCAGAGGATTTCTTCAAATTGGGCACAAATGTCCACTTGGACTTCAGGATGGAAGTCACTAGATTTAGTAGGTCACGGTCACTGTGAACTGTAAATACACAATATGAACTGTTAAAAGTCACTGTGGACATGCCAAACATAACCACAAGGCAGTCACTTTTGGTTTCTTTAGACTGCATTCACCACAGCATGACTATTACTAATAGGAATAATAATACATAGATGCAAAGTCCACAAGTAAGATGAGGGTTGAGGCACATTTACATGCCTTATTTGGACTTGTTGGGTATTAAAAAAATGCTACTACGATGCACTTTTTTAATATTCCAATCGAGTGTTTTGCTCTCCGGTGCTGAATCTTTCAGTATTTTAATAAATCCCCGAGTTTTAATGTCATGAGACACGCCGACATAGAATTTTAATTACTTAAATGACGACACTGATCGTCGCAGTTAAATTACTGAATGACACTTGATTGTATTTCCAGGCCGTTTAAAAACAAATTCATGAATGTAAATTAAATTGACATTAACAGTAAGCAAATCAACAACCATGTACAATAATGTATTTTTGCACTAAGGATACACACATCTCCATTGAGACATTTTCTCTTCCACGAGTCTTTAACATTATAGAAAAACCTTGCAAACCCATTGATTGCAATAGAGACGGGACACATTCAGAGTCTGAGTTTAAATGTCAGACATGTCATTCAGACTGAAGGAGATGAAACTGCTACCTGCCAATGATTTTCTCTTCCTTGCCTCCCAGCTGTTAGTGTTTTTTGTTGTTGTTGTTGTTGTTTTGGGATTCAGCTCTCAATCATCGACTACTCCTCCAAGCTGCCGACCAGCAATCCGTCCCAATCGCCGATTTTCCTTCTTTGCTGCACGCGTTTTAATTGGCTCGAAAGTGCTCAGAGACGTTACTCGAGGAGTGTAAGAGGAAAAAAATTTGACGTTTTTTTGGATTGAACCGAAGAAGGGAGTCATGAATAGTACAGGTGCACACGCGGTGCGTAGATCTTCATGGGGGAACAACACGCAGTGTGTTGTTGCCGGTCATTAGGAGCTGATCTTGTCACTTTGTGCCCCACCATTCAAGATGTGTTCAGATGTATCTTCGTCTTTAAAGCCACGGCAGCACTTGAAAGATGCTTATTTATGTGAATAATACAAACAGTAGCTGAGAAATAACCACCCACATCTATGGAGTAAAAGGTAATGTACATTCAGTGCTCGGTAATGGATTCCAAATTATAGCCTATTGACAGTTCAAGTGGTGTATATATATTTATTTAGAAACACCACTTGAACTGCAGATAGGCTATAATTTGTATTTTTATCATTTTACTCACTACAAGGAAATAAAACCAGAAAATGGCACATTCAATGAGAATAAGGCCAAAGGACACCAGCACAGAGGTTGATCAATTAAGAGACTTAAACAAACTCATTTCAAAGATAATCCTGTTTCTGCTTTCCTGTTTTAGTTTGAAGTTCTGTCTCTTGTTCCTCGGTTCCCTTCACTTCCTGTCCCTGATTGTTTCCTCCTGTGTCTAATCACTTGGCCCAGGGTCGGTTCCTCGGTTACAGTGAATCCTGTTTATAGGGAATACGCTTTGGTCTTCATGACCTCCCCTTTTTGTTTGGTTAGAATAAATTGCTTTACACCGTTGCTTGGCTTTTGGGTCCACGGCCTGACTGAACGAACCGACCACGGGGCAGGAGACAAACGGGGTTTAAATACACTGCGAAGGTACAGGAAACCATCAGGGACAGGAAGTGAACCGAGGAACAAGAGACAGAGAACTTCAAACTAAAACAGGAAACCAAAAACCCAAGACCGTGACATAAATACTTTATGTTTCTGAGTTCAGCAGGCAGAGAGCTCCATATAGTATCAATTGGAATAGGACAATAATGGATTGAGTCCCAGCATCAATGAATTTAGGGAAATGTTGGTACATCTTGGAGTCAATATCTGGATTTTAATGGCAAAATAAAAATGATGATTTTGAATAACCCTTCCAAGAGGCAGCGTGAACATAGAAGGAGACCAAGAATGGAGCCTTGAGGGACACCACAAGTCAACTGAGCCGCGGAGGAAGTCGAGTTAACCGGAGCAACAAAAAAACACTTCTGTTGGAGAGGTATGAGAGTAACAAGCCAAGAGCCGAGCCTTAGATGCCCCCCCCCCACCCCCAAGTAAGAGGGTAACATAATCGACTGTGTTCAAGGCAGTGCTTGAATCTAAAAGAGCTGACATTGAGCAGTCACCTGTGTGTGTGTTGTGTGCAATCATCAGTAGGTCATTAATAATCTTAATAAGAGCTGTCTCTGTGCCATAAGGTGCTCTAAAATCAGACTGGACCCTTTTACACTATTATTCATGAATGTATAGCATGAAATTGACTTTCTCCAGAACGATTTGGAGATTGTTCTGTATTTACTTCAGGATAGGGCCGGTCCAGACTATGCTTCTTTAGCAATGGGGTTAAAAAGAAACGACATGTTTAACCAGAGCCAAGACAATTGCAATTTGTAAAGTAACGTGACTAACGGTGGAAATGACCTTCGTGAGCAGCTCGGTGGGGGTGATATCTAAGATGCAGGAAGTTGTGCCCTCCAACACTGAAATTTTAATGGGTTGAAACTGGGTAGAAGAGGCAGAACTATCGTGAGGGAATGGAGTCGGAAGTCCAGGTTCTCGACGATGGCTTAGAATCAATATGACTCGTGAAACATTATTAAAAACTTTTTTCTGAATCGGCTCTATTGATTTAACCTACGGAATATGATTGTTCATGGCAAACACTGGCCAGAAAAATTACATCTTCGAATAAGGGCCGAGATATGTGCAAAAATATATTCACTCTGGCAAGCAACGTTTTTTAAGCTTTAAGGGTTCATCTATAATAATGGTAAACAATTGTGTATGCATTATCTTATAATGACAAGTTCCTCATTGAGTTGGTCATCCAATTAATATTTTCGCTGTCCACTGACATCTGAATTCAAGTTGCCTAACTCTGCACACTTTTCCAGAGGTTTGTCTCTTTTTTAGTGGTATTAGCACCGTTAGCTGCCATGTCGAGCGCCATTGAGAGGCAATGCTAATGCTCCCAATCCTTCCTTTGAACAACCATTTGTAGATGTTGTCTTATCCAGGTAATCTGATGGCTATAATAATATCTGTATTAGGACAGCAATTTAACTTATATAGGAATCGATACAGTGCCTTGGTACAGTATATGACATTCCTTTTGTTAAACTCTGAATGTTGTTCTATAACCTGCTGCATACATACAGCTGCTGTTTGAACAGCAGCACAATGAGGGGCGGGGGGGGGTTCACTTCCTTGAAGCATTCAGGGGGATCCGGGGTCCCCGTCCCTCTGGAGGAATTATTGCAGAACAAGCCTTTTGCTTTTTCTTCTTGAAGCCAGCGAGTACCGCATCAGATTAGTCTCCTTCCTGCTATAGTTTTGTTTTCTGTATCCTTTCTGGTCCGATGTCAAGCTCTCGTGCAACATTTAGACCGCGCGTGTTATTGCAGTCGAGGCGGTGAAATTAATTTGGTGCGGCGCAGCGGACTAAGTGTAAGCCGACCACGTCGCTGAGTAATTGAGGTCTGATCGGTGTTGAGAGCACCGGTTGGATGAGTGTCTGAGCTGCCGGAGTTTACTCCACAGCCGTCAGTGGTCCTGAGCGTAATTCATCAAAAACACATTTGATGCGAGTTGCCCACTTTATTACTACGTTATTTTCATATGCTCTCATGTGCAAACCAGCTAGAGGAGCGGCGGAGGCACATGTTGGAGAAAGTACTGTCAATATTCATGGAAAAACAAAAACCCCCAAAAAATGTGAAATTGATTCCCAAAGATATCACGTAGACCTGCCAATCTGGTGCCGTTTTTTCATTTCCTGCCTATTTATCAACCCCTCACCGTATTTGTTCACGTCTCTCCGCGCGTCACATGCCGAGCATCCGATGTACCGTTTTTCAAAATAACATAATATCTCCTTCTTTTTTCGGGGGGGGGGGGGTTTTGAAGGCTCCATAAATCTGAATCCTTTATCATCCGCCAGCACACCTCCTCGAAGACGCCGGGGCGGATTCTGTTATGTTTATCTAATCATTTCCTGAGCATATTCTGGTGTCAGGATCCATCCTGTCTGACAAGTGCTGGTTCCATGCGACTCCCCTATCGCCCTGTTTTTCCCAATGTTTCGCCGTGACACCTGACTGATAAGTGTGTGTGTGTGTGTGTGTGTGTGTGTAGAAGGCTGTAGCGACGCCGTTTAGCACACAGAAGCCGCGGCGTGTTGCCCACGGTGGCAGTTCATCATCCCTTGAATGCTTTTTGTTTTCATGTTTTGATTGAGGATTCTTCTGCCCGCAGACCGCCGCCACTTTTGAGACTCCCGCTTATTTACTGCTAAAAAACAACAACAACAACAAAAACGGGTTCTCGAGGAAATGCGGAGAGCACGGATTTGTGGCCACTGAAATGCCGCAGCTTCAAATTAGAACTATATTTTCTGCCTCGGTTGGAATTCTTTTAAAAAAAATGCTAATTCACATTAGCAAACAGAGCTCTCTCCTTCGTGAGCCTTCAAAAAGAAAAGAGAAAAATAAAATCCTATGGAACACAAGAGTCATAATTCTTGACCCTGAAACAAGTCTTTTCCGGGCGATGCTTCTGAAAAAAAAAAAGGGAGTATTGTCACTTGCCAATCAATTTTTAGTGTCAGCTCCACTGTTTGGCAACAGATTGAAACGCACTCATGCAGTTCAACCTCTCGCTGATTGCATCTCTCTGATCAATCCGTGTGCCCCCCCCCCCACCCCCGATTTATATTTATTCTTTTGCTCGAGACAACCGCAAACTGCAGGAGAATAAAAGAGGACGTCCAGGTTTCTTTCTTTTCTTTCATGTGCGCTGAACCTCCCCGACGGGCACAGAGAGGGGCAGCGAGAGCGGTGTTATGGTGCCGAAGTCCACCGCTCCCATTTGCCTGTCTGTCAGACTTCTCGCTTGGCTGAGCTCCACACAGTGATGGTGTTGACAGGCGGGGGGGGGGCACACTACAGCGAATGTCAATTTCTCTGCAAAGCACTGTTTCCCCCCCCCCCCACACACACACACACGCCCCCCCCCTTGGTCACGCCAAGGCTTCCACACACCTCAACAGTAAAGGAGAGAGCCATTATATAAAAAGGGATTTTTTAAATTTTTTTATATTCACATAAAACACACAGGGTTGCTACGTGTGTGTGTGTGTGTGTGCGTTAAAAACACACACCACACAGTTGTCTTACACTCGCGTTGTGTTCATGCACCGTGGGCGAAACGACATCCCGGCTGCGGCAATCAGCGGGCATAAAGAAATCACCATTAAAAAAGCTCCTCGGCGCTCTATCACAATGACAAGGTGATGATGGTGCAGACGGGTGCCGTCGGTTCACACACACACACACGGCGTGTGTTCTCAGAGCTTTTTCCCCTCGGCTCGCTCACTGTCCCGACTCGACTGGCAGGATTAGAGACGCATTCTAATAATCTTATAATCTGGCTAATAGGGGTGGGGGTGGGGCACAGTTACACTGCAGCCCTTGTTTTGGTGTGCTGAATAAACACGGATCACGTTGAGGGGGGGGGGGGGGGGGGGTTGTGGAGGTTATTGGGGACATTTGGTGCCTGGTCTGAATCTGAATCCATCGGTTAAGATTCACAAGCGTCTGAAGTTGCAATTTCGCCTCGGATGTTTAAATAAGTTTCACCACACAAACCTCTCCCTTTGCGTGTTTATCAAAATTAGCATTTGATGACAGGTGTGTGTGTGTGTGTGTGTGTGTGTGGATTAACACCGATTTCGCGAGCTTTACCAAAATCCCACTGGGGATGAACGCGTGGTTTTGGGATTATACTTCCAGGATACTGGTAAAGATAAGGCGAATGGAAAGCGCTCCGAATCCATTGAGATGTGTCCCGTGTCCTCATCTGGAGGATTACTAAACAACATCGCCCCGTTAGACAGTGTGCATGTGGCAACATATGCCTTTTTGTGTGTGAGTATTGTACAATAATTGTTATGAAGGCATTTGATGACAGGCTTAACTGGAAACACACACACACACGGCGGTTTACGAGGCGGCGTTATGGAGGAAGATGGTTTGGATGGCGTGGTAATAACAACACACCTTTATTCATTATTGAAGTGTATGAGGAGCTTCATCATTAGCCGTTGTGGTACCGACGGCATATGAGAGTCCCCCAGTTTGTAGAGATATACAAGAGTATATATATTAGTTATTATATTAGTGACCTAAAAGAAAAGCCTAGAACAATCTGCGTCAGTGTATTCTCCAAAGCCACCAGACTCCATTGACAAAAACAATCATTTGACCTCGCAGAGCAACATCGGTTGAAGGCCTCGAGCGGTTCGTTAGTTTGGGCTATTGTGTGACTTTGGTGAAACGGAACTAAACCTGTAAAACACTAAAGAAATCATATCATTTTAGGAATAAAAGTTTTTTTTGTCAATGGAGACTATATTGGCTTTAAAGAGAGCACGGATGGATGTAAAGGCCTCGGCTCCCTGTCAGAAAGGGTGAAAATATGCTGATATCGACACGTCCAGGTGGTTAAAATGTGTCCACAGCGGCACATGAACACGCCCAAAAGAACGTCATCTTAAAACCTCTGGGAAACATTGCATTCAGAGTACACTCGAGGTTGTTATTCCTGGTTAGTGCCACAATATCGAAACATACCTCAAATAATAAATTGTTGTCATTTGTGAAAGAGTCCCCGCGGCTCTTTCATTTGAGCCAGTAATACGTTTCCTGTGAGATTAGACTCACAAATGAGTTTCTCTTCTTCTAACAAAGCCGTCATTGTACATTTTGGTTTTTAAATATCAACAATGCACCGTATGTGACCACCAGTCATCACATAGCCACGTTCAAACAAATGCAATATTTAGATTGGCACTTTAGACTCAAATTGTCAACACTATCCGATCACAGGAAAAAACTTTTTTTTAAAATATGTATTCCAAGTCCGATTTACTTTGACTCAGAATATCTCACCGTCTGAAATATGCTTCAGGAAAACGATATCAGTTGAGTATTTCAGTCCCGTCACCTTCGAGACCCGACTCATCGCGCGGTCACGTGGGTTTGGGCGCCGTCACCTGCAGATAACGAATCTGCACTACAAAGCGCATGGCGTCTGTCCCACCTGCAGGCGTTATGAATAATTTTGCATCTGTTGCTAGAAGCGGCTTATTAATGTCTTCATTGTTGGCGAGTGAATTATGCACGCTTTTGTTTTGTGAATTCCAAATCGTCAGGTAGGGGTGTTGTTTTGCACCGGGGATCCTGCAGATATCTTGCGAAGCGTCGGTCTCAATGATAACAATAATCATCTTAATAATGGGGCTTTTATGAAGACCGTGACACACCGGGGTGCGTGACGAAAATCAAAATGCTCATCAAACTATTCGTACCGGCAGCATTGCGAATTTTGCGACAGTTGCAACACGTGTGTGTGTGTGTGTGTGTGTGTGTGTGTGTTGATGAGATTCACACATCCAGAGGATCCTATTGACCAAGAGCAGCCCGTCTAAGCTGTTTCACGGAGTTCCCTTTTAGCAAATTGCTCGAGGGCTTTTATTGTGAAAGGTAAGCGAGTCTGGTACGCGCTCGCCTTTGTCGAGGTTGAAAGGAGTAATTAAGTCGGCCGTGTTCGCTTCGCCCTACAAAGGGTCCCAGTTAATGGTTACGAAAATTGTCATTTTGGATTATGGGCCGTTCAATTTTCGATTCAATTCAAGTTTATTTTGTATTGCCCAAAATCACAAATTACTAATTTTCCTCAGAGGGCTTTACAATCTGGACAACACACGACGTCCCTGTCCCAGGACCTCACATCGGATCAGGAAAAAAAAACATAAAAAATGATTCCAATCAACGTGATATAGATATATTGAGAAAAGTCTTTTCCCCCCAAGCGATTTACCATTACGATAGGAAATATTCTGTAGATTAATCCATCAAAAATATCACAGTGCTACCTATTTTTCTTTTTTACCACCGTGAAAAAATGAAATCATTTGAAATGATAAACGAAAGCTCCACGTGAAATCCGATTCACGGGGACGTCAAGGCGAGGGGGTGTCGAGCTGGATACCTGACAGGTTCAGAAAGACATGAACAACGGTCGCCCGTGGGACGTTCCGATGGGTCACCTGCCTCGTCTGTCTGCTCCTTATCAGCCTCGATCCAGACGAAAGGGTGCTCGGTGTCACCGGGCTCATCGATAGAAGACGAGAGGCGTCCATCTTTTTTTTTGTCACGGGGGCTTTAAAACATCCCGTTTGAACCTTTTTTTCAGAATTTACTATTAGAGAAAGGAAACACCTGGAGCTACTAAAAGTCTGTATTCCCCGGAGTCCACCGGCACAAGAAACACCGTATAGTTTCTCTCTTCTCAGCCGAGAGTATTTAGCAGAGTCTCTGCAGCATATTGGGGCGTCCCACATCTCTCGACTGCTCCTCCTAGTCTCTCAAAGCTCGTGTAATATCTTATACCGTTTACATTAATCCAACAGCCGACCCGAGTTGACAACAGGTTCCTCTGACTGTAGCGCTCGGCTGCATAGCGAGCAGAAATCCCATTACTTTAATGGATGGGGCTAATATTAAAATGTTACTTCCCACCTAACCGGATTAACAATGATCTCGTGCTCTCGGGAGTTCGAGCCGCCTTTCCGTACGCACACCTCTTTTATACACAAAAGCTTTTAAAAGCAAGTTCATTTGGCTTCTGTTGCTTTGCGTTCGTGGACTGGAGGAGGGGTAATATATGTGTGCTGGACAAACAAGGACAAGGGGGGGGGGGAGGCTCTTTTAAATAGTCTGTTAATGTGTGCTCCCTGCTGCGCCGCACTGTATAGCTGAATTAACGCCATGCAGCTCGGCGAGGGAATGCTACGCGTAGGGAAACACAAGCAGTGTGTAGACTTCACACGCCGGCCACAGAAAATGCAGATTTAAAGAAACGGGGCACCCTGTACACCGGATTCTGGTCTACTTCGACTTCGGGCTGCCTTCTAAAGGTGACCCCCTCAGTCGGCGTGTAAAAACTCTTGGGAATGTCATTTAAAAAAAAGAATAATAGACACATTGGTTGTGTAGATATGGATGGTGATGACGAGGCACAAGAAAAAAAAATCACCCACAAAGCATGACAAACGAGTCCCCCCCCCCCCCCGCAGACCGCCACTGAGGACAGTTGCGCCCCGTTCCTCCGAACGGGTAGAGTGGGTACTGGGAGCACTGGGAGCGCTAAGTCCACGTCTCTGGGAAGCGGCGAGGTCACGGCAAGGGGAACTGTAATCCTCCGGCGAGACACCTTCCCCCCCCCCTGGGTCTTTTACTTAGCCGACCGAGAGCCGGTCACGGTGGAAATGCGCTCGGCGAAGGCCGGCCTCCCTGAAGAGGTCCCACTAGGGGATCCCCTGGAAAGACAAACTAATGCCCTTGGCTCATTATTATTATTATTATCATGTTAATATGGACAAAATACTCGTGCTAATGGGTCGCCAGATATAGAAGAAATGATGAAATTCGGGTACAGCGTTAACTTTGTTGGTTCTCTTCCTGCCAGGTCACGAAAGATCCCTCTGCTCTTTAATTTGGGGGTCTGATACACAATCCCGCAATTCATGCTTCAGCAAAAAAATACCCAAGCGGGTCACTCGGGAAAGAGGGCCAAGGACGAAGACCTGGTGGACTTGCTTCCAGCCCCACCCCAGTGCCGTAGAGTTGAAGTGGGATGTAAGGTCTCCGAGGAACGATGACGGGGGGGGAGAAACAGAGGCCGTCTTGATTGCCACCGATGCGGTGGAAAGATCCTCCGCACTGATTGTGTGCCGGGTTCCGCTCTCTGCATCGATGCCTCCAGTGGGAACAAACACAGCGGCGCTGGGAAAGATTTCCCCTTTTTCAAAAAAGAAAAGAAAAGTGGAACCAGTTAATTGTACCCACAAGAAGAAACATATATATATATATATAATATATGGACCATAGATGTAGAACTCTGCAGTTACATGGTCACGGCCTACACTTACATGCTACTTATGTCGACACCACAGGTTCGTGCGTATAGATATGATAATAGATCATTCGGATGTGTTGGAAGTCACTGCAGAGGCTTCTGGAGGTATCACGGGGCAAATTTAAGGGAAACTTGTTCTTGTAACTCTGCCGAGACTCCCGTCTCCATCCTTTTCCTCCAGCATTGCAAGCCCCGCCTTTTAACCCCGCGGTTTCATAGCCCCGAATCATCGTTACATCAGATCCTCTGTATTAGTTAATGAGTGGGAAGCTCTACCGAGAACGGCTCCCTTGGCGGCTGAAGGTTGGTGTGGTTTACGCTGCAGAATCCCAGCTCGCGGGTTTTCCCCCGCTGCAGAGATACATATTTGGCATTGCAGTCACGGCCCTCCGGCCGGGCCGACGATTGGAGCAGATGGAGCAGATACCTTCGAGCAAAGCAGCGCGGTAATTGCTGGTCGGAGAGCGACCTAATCGCTCCCCGCGTTTGAATGGTCTCCCGTCTTAACTTAATGCCGCGGCGCTCCGCAAATGTCAACGCGGCGGATCCGTAATGTTGAAGCAGAGTTATCCAAAAACAAAATGTCCCTTCGCCGGTGAATTTTCTTGTTGTTTATATCATAAACGTGGCAGTTAAAATGATTACAGTTTGATTATTCTGAGGATTTCAAAGAAATAAACCAGCAGTGACCCGACAAACAGAACAAACAATTTACCATCATGGCTCCGCAGGGTTTCTCCTGGCTCAGATTTGGCCTTTGGGCGATGCATTTCTTTTTTCATGAACAAAACATGGATGAAAAGCATCGGAAGGCTGAAGGGAGGAGGGAGAGTTAGTCAATTTCAGAGGCGCCGCTTTCCAGCATCACGCAACCTTTGATGGCAGACAAAAAAAACAACTTTAAGAGGTGCATTTCATTTCACATGTGAGACGCTGGATTGGAAAACTGACATTAAATACTAATAACTTTGAAAACTTCTGACATCCTGCAATTTTCAAAACGATTAAATCCAAACAAAAATAAAACATGTAACTTGACCGTTTAGCAGCAGACATGCATCACCAGGGGTTTGATTTTATTATAGCAATCAGTATAGAATAGAACTATAAATGAATTAGTGATGGATTTAATGAATGAATGAAAGCATAAAGAGCGACAAAATCAAGTGTATTTATGACTTGCCGGTAGCCTCAGCACAGATTCCGATGTCCTTAATACGAGCAAAACTTGTTGTGACACATTTGGTGGCGACATTATTCTGAAGTTATGACCTTATTTTTTATTATTCATGAACGATATTAAAATGATGCGCCGCAAACAATCGCACGCAGAGTTTGGGAACTCCAAAAAAAAAAAAGAAGTCGCGCGTCGGCTTGAAGGAGCCTCTGAAGTATGAAACAATATTTAAACAGGGAGAGGGTTAATAAATGAGAGAAGAGGGTGTGTTTTTTTTTTTTCCAAGTCCATCAAAGATTTATCTGCCAGAAAGCAAAAAAGGGCTGAAAGAAAAGATCACAGCGCATTAGAGACGGAGACGGAGATTTCTGGAGCGCTTTGAGGAGGCCGGTGGATCAGACTCTACCTGGGCACCAGAAAGAAAACTTTACCAAAACAAACTCTGAAAATATAAAAGAATGAATGAACACAATTTATACCACAGTGGCTTCAAGTTAACCCTGAACAATGTGGAATGCGTGGTCGTGTTTGTCGCCCCCCCCCCCCACGTCTGTGATGTCACGTTGACGACGCCCTCTTTCCCTGGCGCCGTGCCACTAATTGGGGTTTCCCATTATCGAGACGAGGCGTCGTGACAGCTCCGCCGTCGCCCCGGACACTCAGCGGATGAGCAGCTTTTGAGTTAACCTTTTACGAGAGTTCATTATTTCATTTTTTTCTTTCCCTTTTTAATTTCGGTTTTAATAAAGCGGACTGACACCCGCTGGCAGCTGAATACATTAAATATATATATATAGTGGTGCTAGAAAATGCTATTAGGTGATCACAATTCAACAGCACTTGGTAATTCATTTATAACTTTATTCATTTTTAATTTTCAGAGGCAAAAAGAATAGCTGAAATTAAATAAGTACATTATCTTGCATGTACGAAGGCCTCTGCTATATATATATATATATATACCTAGGTATAGGTATATATATATATATCTAGGTATATATGTATAGATATACATATATAGGTCTATATAAATATATAGGTACATATATAGACATATATATAGACATAGACATACATTATATATGCACATCAAGCCTCATAATTTCGCGGTCAGGAACATAATAGTTACTTTATTTTTGTTAATAATGTTGTAAAGATTTTAATAAAAGGTGAATGTTAGCGGCTACATATAATCCACGGTAAAATCATAGTTGCATCTAAATATATTGTATGAATATAAAAAAGTTGGGCTGGGCGCGATATGCCAAAAAAATCTACAACCCTGATCTAGGTAACTTCATTTAAAATATATATATATATATATATATATACACAGTTATACACTGTTTACATGTACAGTCACCACGAACGCCGCCCACAAAGAACACGGCGTCTGCTTCGCGGGGCTCGTTGACTCGGGGCCCCGTCTCCCGTGCACATGTTGCATCGGAGACCGGTAGTTTGAGCCCCGCCCTCCATCCATCTCGGTACGGTACGTAACTTTGAGGCGGACCAAAAACCCCAAAGTCCGTCGTTGAATCGCTTTTATGAAAATAAATCTCCGGAAGGCGTTCAATGAACTCCGCGCGCCATGCGAGGGACTGTCGGGGGGCTTGCTTCTAATTTAATTTTCACGGGGCGCCGCGCGAACAGCGCCGCCGCCTGCGCATCGCAGCATGCTAACAGAAAAACACCAGCTTCATGAATACTGCATGGTTGGCTGACGGCTGATCTGAGACTTCAGTCGGACTTTTCACTGCAGCTTTTTCTTTGGGGGTGGGGGGGGGGGTATCTATCTCGGGTTGTGCACCGTGAGGGCCACAAGAACATATGAAAAGTGGAGGAGGGGGCTAATGTAATGGTTAGGACCTT
Source organism: Cyclopterus lumpus (assembly GCF_009769545.1). Taxonomy (NCBI): domain Eukaryota; kingdom Metazoa; phylum Chordata; class Actinopteri; order Perciformes; family Cyclopteridae; genus Cyclopterus; species Cyclopterus lumpus. The sequence goes on from NC_046968.1 coordinate 26,907,934, forward strand.
ATTTACAAGCTTACACTGAAGACTGCATGTGAAATGACGGCGCTCGTCTCCTCCCGGCAGGTCCATGAAAACAAGGCTAACAGGGGCCTGAAAAATAAGACATGCCCCCCCCTCCAGGGATGCGGAAAAGGATTTTTCCCCGATTCCAAAACATGCGCCGGGGTCCAAACACCCGTCTAGAGGATATCAACGGGCCTGCAGGACGTCTGCCCGGCGCTGCCAGCGTAATGATGGAATAATGTGGAAACGCAGCAGCCAATACTCGGGTCTGATGAGTATATACCTACGGGGGGTGTGCTCATTCCTTCCGCTTTATCTCAGCAGGCACATATGGTCGCCCCCCACCCCCCCCACCCCACCGTCACAGGCGCCTCAGACAGGAACGTCTGTTTTCCAGAGTGACGCATGCAGTTCATTCACACGCTTCTTTCTGCGTGTGACAAAGAAGATGTTTTACCTTTCCGACATCAATGGCCGCCGCCCTTCAGACGGCAGAGAAACTCGCGTTGAGCCTTCTACGTGAGCCACTCCACCTCATTCACTTAAGCACGATTTTTTTTACCCCCCGACATCCAAGGTGACAGGCGGTCCCGAGGGAGGCATTGATTGGAGTGACCCATGCGGGGAGTCACGGGGACATATTTATTCGTCAGAAGACAGGCGTCCTTAAGAATAACGCCAACGAGACGCACATTTCGAACCACCTTCACCTTCAACTCCTCACAGAAAATGTATATTCACTTGGAATTAGTTTATCAGCCCCGACCCCCTCAACCCCCCCCCCCCCCACCCCACCCCCCCCAGTCGATGGTATTTACATAATGAGATTGACGATGTCAAATGCGAGACGACTCATCGCAACGCTTTTTTTCGGAGGTGAAGGGTGAACGTGTCACTCCCCAAGAGTTGTGTCATTCTGCCGTTAATGAAAAAATAAAGTGCGTGAACTCGAGGTGCGTGGGTTCGATGCCACGCGGCGGGGGGGGGGCAAATGTCAATCGCACAAAGGCGGACGACGCAATCTCTCGGCTAACTCGGCTCGTTTATGGACAACCCCGAAATAAACCGACATTTTAACGAGATGGAAAGATGGAAAAGCAGCTTGAGTGTTGATCTCAACACACGGAGAGAGAGAGAGAAAATAAATGGCATTTTTAAAAAGATAAATTTACCCCACGTTGGCACGGCTCTCCATATTGGTGGAGCTTTCTTTTTTTTTTTGCAGCTTTCAAATGCCTCGGAGATAAAAAAAAAGTATATAATCATATATGTTTGACAGCATGCTGAACTCCGTGGTTCTCACATCTCAAGTTTGACAGATTACATCGTCAAACCTTTAAAGAGAGTCGGTGATCCGACGACTTCAAACCTTCGGTCCGACTTCTCGTCCCGCGCGAGTCGAGCAATAATCCCGTCCTCCTTCTACAATCCGCCGCTTTTTCCTTAAATTTTTTAAACTGTCGACCGCACACGCCCCCCCCTCCACAGACCTCGTCACCCGCCTCGTAATGATTTCCCATAAAAAGGGGGTTTGCTTCTCAGCGTCGGAGCTCCTGCTGAGTTGTTTGGTCTTTGAGCATGAAGCACTTAACCCGCCGTCATGTGGCAACAACATGACAAAGGCTCACACACACACACACACACACACACACGGAGAATCCATTTTGAACCGAAAGAACGCCGACAAAATGATTTTTCACTTTGACGTTATTAATAATACCAAAAAAAAAAAAAAACATTACACTGCGTGAAGCTGATATTATAACCGGCTGATAGCCGCCGCCCCTTCATGGGAGTTATTGTGAGATGCTTGTCTGACATTTTCACACCTGTCGACGGGTGCGTCACCCTCCGATATTAAAAGTCTGGGATCAGATTACACACCTCGTATGGATCAGCCCACTTTGCTGCAGACTGGGGACGCGCGCATGCATTCGCCGTCGCTATGGCAACCTTCAAATATCTTTACACGGAGACAAGAGTCGGGTGTTATGTTGGTGCCAATAAATTTTTATCAGACATATGTTGTGAATTAACCAAAAGGCAATTATATATTCTGTAAAACGCATGCGAATGCTCGCCGTTACAATCTGAGGATTGGTGACTTTTATTTATATATATTTTTTTGAGGCATTGCAACAACTGCGGCACGGGAACCAGAACTGGTGTTATTTTAATGCTGTTCATGCAAATCAATCGTCTTGTATTGTTATGGGTTCCCAATCGGTATTGTATGTTGAACTGGCTGTCGTGGTGGTATAGGGGAGCATTTAATAGATCTCTCCATTGTTATATTTATCACGTTCTGATCCCATGTAACTCACTGTGCCTCAAACCACTACGGTCGCGGAAATCCAAACAAAATGATTTGTTTAAAGATTAAAATAAAATAAGAAATTAATAAATAAAAGTAGGTTTACGTCATCACACTCCCGGCACATCGCTCCCAACCGATGCACGGAGGGACTTTCACCCAGTAGACCGCTGTTCGTGTCGCGCATTTCGCAATCATTTCGTCCCTTCATCACGTGGCGAGTCGTTTGTCGGTGAAGCCGAGCTAACGTTAACCACCCTGTCCTGAAACCCAACCAAGTATTTTGGTTGCACCTTACTCCCCCGTGAAGACGGAGGTTTATTTTGAAAGGGGGCGACGTGTAAGCCACTCGCGGAAACTTTGAGACGTCTAAGACCCCGTTCACACGATGGGAAGACGCATATATATTTTCATGCATTTTGGCCTTTCATTTACACAAAAACGGAGGTTTTATCACGGAAAACGATCATTTCTAAAAAACTCCGGCCAAAGTGGAGATTTCTGAAAACTCTGTTTTTGTGTTTGCGTGTGAACTAGGTCAAACGGAGGTTTAGGTTGTCAAACGTCACAGTATGCGACTAAAAATGCTTCACGTCATGTGAGCGTCCTGTTTACAGTTAGTTTACTTAGGCTACTGATCATGGATGGCGTCAAGGTCCTTGGAGGTCAGCAGTCCTTCTTCAGCTTTCTATACTCCCAAGACGTAGGTACATTGCCTGCCAACGAAAAGGAAGTTGATCGTGTTTTTCGTAGTTGTTGTTGGTTTTGAGAATTCTGATTGGTTTGCACGTCTTTATCCTTCTCGTTACACTGCCGACTACAGGTTTGGCATAGTTATGATGGCGCCCGGGGGCGTATTCATGCTGGGTTCATATAAACGACCTTGTGTGTACAACGTTATTTTTGAAAACGGGAGGTTGCAGAAATATTCATTTCTGTAAATACCCGGCTATGTGTAAATGGAGCCGGTTTGACGAGTTATTGACGCGTCGGGAGTGAGGAGGTGTCGCTCCGAGAGCGTTTTTCACTTCTCATTGCAGTCCAATTGAATGCCCTTTCCGAAGGGCGCCGAGCGTCCCACGTTTTTTTTTTTTGACGCAGTGATACAAATCATTGGGATATATTGCGCCGCGGGAAAAAAAATAAAATAATGACTATTACACGGAACCGATAATTCAATGGTAATTTGTTCTGTTAAAGAGACAAACCTACGGGAACTTGAATATGATTTAATTAAGCTCCATACAGCATTTGCCAGGGACACGTTTGGCACTTGCACTCCGAAGACATTAATAGACTCAACCGGCTCGGTGTTTGTAACTCTCTCTCTCTCTCTCTCTCTCTCTCACATCGGATGTGTGTTTTTGAGAAATTATACACTCTTCATTTCTTTCTAATGATGGACGACGCCGCCCTGTGAGCGACGCGTGGCTGATTTGCGTTGTCGACTGAAGAAGTGAAACCCAGAGACACTGACAGGCTGTCACTGAACACCGACACCCCCTCGGGCGGAGAGATTCTTTTTTACTCCCTCGCTGTCATGTAGCACCCTTCTGCCTCTGACCTCCCCCTCTGCTTCTCACGTGGCTTTCCGGCTTTACCTTTTCACCGAGGCTCATTTGATACATATTCGTGTGTACTTAATCATTTATTCCTAAAGCTGCTGTATGGACGCCCGTGTCTTTAAGCTTTATGGTTGTTTTTAGTTTTTAGTTTTACGGCCTGCGAATTAAACCAGTCTCACGGTTTCGCCTCAGTGAATGCGCGGTGATGTTTGTTTTTTTTCCCGCGTGGCTTTATGATTTTTCGGGTCGTCCGTTCTCAGGATGGATTGGGAAGACTTTTACTATATATACACTTTTCATTTTTTTTTAATTTTCTTTATTATTGAATTTTTCTTAAATTTAATGTCTTGCTATTTCATTGTATTGTATATATTTTTTCATACTTAATATTTTATGTTTACTGTTTAACCTTGCTTGCTGCTGCGACAACCACATTTCCCCCTGGGGATGAATAACGTATCTGTCTGTCTATCTGTCTGTCTGTATGTCTATCTGTCTGTCTGTCTGTCTATCTGTCTATCTATCTGTCTGTCTGTCTATCTGTCTGTCTATCTATCTGTCTGCCTGTCTGTCTGTATGTCTATCTGTCTGTATGTCTATCTGTCTGTATGTCTATCTGTCTGTCTATCTGTCTGTATGTCTATCTGTCTGTCTGTCTGTCTGTCTGTCTGTCTGTCTGTATGTCTATCTGTCTGTCTATCTATCTGTCTGTCTGTCATCCATAATGTCTTTTTCAAAGTAAAAGTTTGGTTTAGGCAACCGAATAACTTATTTAATTTGATTTAAACTGCAACTTTGCACGTTGGTGGAGCCGTTAAACTACAAGGTGGTATTTCTAGTATTTTTGCAGATTTTTTTTAATCCATATAGAGCGCTGAGGTCATGACGATATGTCCAGGAAAGCCTCGTTCATTAATGCAAATGACTAACTCACTAATTAGTCTCTCTTTCATTATGTCTTCCATCTGTCTTTCTGAAGAAAAATAAATATCTCCACCGGGTTTATTTTACATATTTGAGCACTTGCCATTAGAAATGGAAAGCTTTCAGATTTTTCGCCCTTCTTATTTTTTTTAACTTAGATACAAACGTTGATATATTCACGGGTGTCAAGAAAACTATAAACAATGAGCCATAATCCTTATGCAGGAAGTAAATAATGAAACTGCTGAGAGACCCTTGAACATCTTTCTCATTTAGCATCATAGCTGCTGACTTGTGAGTGTGGAATGCTCTCAAATTAATTCATATTTATGACTCTTACCCATCTGCCCATAGCCACTGTCACGAGCCGGATATGATGATAAATACCCATGAATAAATTAATCATTGTCAGTGGAGGAAAAGAAGCCAAACACAGCTACTGAGTCTTATCTCATTAAAATTATAAAAACCCAACACACACACTACATAACACATAGTTGTACGTCATTTAGATTTTGCTTTTATGTCCGGGCTTTATTCAAATAAATGTTTTGTTTTCCCAGGTGTTAAACAGTTTAAATGGGAACATGTCCATTTGTTCCATGCCAGGCTCCTCTTCATTGCCAGCAGATCAACCAAGACCGGCGATTTAAACAATATGACTCCTGTTTCATTTCCTATTCCCATTTTTTAAATTGTACTTGCACCACACGAGACTGTTTTTTTGTTTGGTATCTTGCAAAAAGAAAAGAAAAGAGCATCGGCAAGAGAATGCCAAAAGTGTTGTTTTTTTTGTTTGTTTTTTTATTCCTTGGCGTACCGGTTTTCTCTCTCAAACAGATTTACCTGCTTCAGTGAAATCTTTACCCAAGACGGAGGCTGAAAGGGATGTGATCTATACAGTGGCAAAGTGGTTTAATATTGCCATTAGTAACACTTCAAATGATTGCAACCGCCTGAAACTGCAATAAAAGCCGAGACCCAAAGGACATGTGTGCATTCTGCAAACCATATCGCTTTTATTCTTGAAAAAAGACAAAGTATGTTCTTCTCAAAAGACATAAAGAGTCCTTATGGCAAAGTAAAGGCTATATACTGTAAATAATACTCCTGGGCTACTAGAAAAAAAGGACTAATGCATCCGGTGGTCTACGGAGTCTGTTTAGTGAACACCTTCGTCCCAGCGGCGTATGTTTTTTAGAAAATTCATCATCTCTCTCCATGTTCAACGTGGCCATTGGTCACAGCTCTCTCTCTTCCCAATACCGCACGTCCTCGACGAACTCGCGAAAAATACACTTTTAAAAATAATGACACGCATTCATCGGATGTTAAAAAAAAAAAAAAAAAACTCTCCTAATGTGCCGATACCCTGCGCGGTCGGAATTGATCGTAATTGCTCGACAAGTCACGGACGGCGTCCACTGGAACAGACGCGCGTCGCGGCATCAATCACATTTCGTGGTCGTTTGTTTACGTGTTTATCATTAGCCTGCATATTTTGTATCCGCCCGCCTGTCCGTGTCCTCCGCCCACGCTGACGACTCGGTGTTTATGCTCTCCCCACTTGTATCCTCAGCGGATGGCTTTGTCCTAATTGGAAAGCTGAGTTAATTATCCCCCTGCCTGTACTTGGCACTTCATCCAGACCTCCCCAGAGGAAAGCTGTTGGGTTTGACTGGCATTACTGCAAAAAATAGAATTAAAAAAATAAATAATTCGCACCGGGGGTGAAGAATGGGCACGTGGGTGCACCCTGACCTGAATTAGGCTCCCCCGATTGATGGATATGTATCGAGGATGGAGAAATCGAGAGCATCCGTCATAATTTCCAGCCGTCAGCAGCATTCACTGGGATTGCATCGAGCTAATTGGAAAGGCCTGCATCGGATTGCAGTTTTTTTTTTTTTGCTTCCCTCAGGAGTTTCCAAACCCCAAAAAGCTCCTCTTGTGTGTTTTGGTCTTCATAAAATCAAGTCTCCGGTTGAGAGGAAAAACAAACAAGACTCATGCTGTGTCTGCGCTAGGCAACTCGGGGGGGTCGAAGACACAGTTTAAATTTATAATTCAGACCCCGAAGCGTTCCAGATTCAAGACCCCCAAAAAACTTGGCTGACCTTGACACAAACTGTTTGTTTTTCGCAAGTGCACACTTTCTTGTTTTTCCCCAAATAACAGAGCAGACAACGTTCATAACCAGCTAATAACATTTTACTATATGGATTCATTATTTATTTGTTTAAACACAGACAAATATACTTTGTTTTAGTTAGTGGGCCCTCTGGTTGTATAGAAGTCTATGCTTCACGTGTTAAAGCTGCATTCTCTCTCCTGACCACCAGGTGGCGACTCCTCTGGTTGTATAGAAGTCTATGCTTTATCTGTTAAAGCTGCATTCTTTCTCCTGACCACCAGGGGGCGACTCCTCTGGTTGTATAGAAGTCTATGCTTCACGTGTTAAAGCTGCATTCTCTCTCCTGACCACCAGGGAGCGACTCCTCTGGTTGTATAGAAGTCTATGCTTCACGTGTTAAAGCTGCATTCTCTCTCCTGACCACCAGGGGGCGACTCCTCTGGTTGTATAGAAGTCTATGCTTCATGTGTTAAAGCTGCATTCTCTCTCCTGACCACCAGGGGGGCGACTCCGCTGGTTGTATAGAAGTCTATGTTTCATGTGTTGAAGCTGCATTCTCTCTCCTGACCACCAGGGGGCGACTCCTCTGGTTGTATAGAAGTCTATATAAATGACTCTACTTCTCCTGATTTATTCCCTCAGTAAACATTGTAAACATGAGTTTTTGGTCTCAATCTCTAGTTTCAAGTCTTCTTCAATACAGCGTGATGTTCATTTAGTAAATGATGGTCCTTTTAGATTTAAATGGACCATAAATCAGAGTCTATTTGATTCTAAATGGGACCATAATTTTCTTGCTTTAAGGCGGGGCTACTTTGCGATTGACAGGTTGATCCCTAAGCTGAATACTGGGTCTCCACATCACTCTGTACCGGATCACTTCCATTCGCAAGTTGTAAAAAGCCAAGATGTGACGGCCAAAATGTTGAATTCTGGGTTAACAATGTCATAAACATGAGAAAGTGTGCTAATAACCGTAAACTTTTTAAAGGTTTAATCGAACTATGATGAGTGGCTTTATCTTTTTTTGCCTCACCCCTCTGGGTCAAGAAATATTTGGCTCACAAAGCCCCACTTGGCTCTTTGGAGGAAATGTAATGATAGTGTAATTTCAAAGTTGATCACACACAAAAAGAAATCAGTACCTGAAGAGCAAAATCTGGTGGCAGACAAATCATTATCGACATCAATTGCTGCTTAATTATAGAAAGTTGAAAAAACCGCTTAACCAACAGTGGCCACTAAAGAAGAAGTCACATTAATCAAAGAAAAAAAACCATTAAAATCAACTGCAGGATATATGGTTAAAATATACTACAAGTTTAGGACTCTGAGTTATGATCCATTTCATTATCGATTAATCTGCCGATCAAGGGCTCGGTGTAAAAACCAAGCAGACCTCTCTGCGTTGCTTATTTTCTCAGTCCAGAAGACTTATTAATAGACGTATTAATTAACATCCTTCGTTAGTGTTTGTCGGATTCATTTGAATGTAACGTAAACGCGTGTGCGTCCCTCTTTCTGCCGCTTGCTCTTCTTCGTCTCTTTCTCGGTCCTTTTTTGTAACACTCGGGTGAAGATGTCAAGAGGGACATCAATAAGGTTCTTTCTGTTCCCTTGTTTGTTTTGCAGCTGCGTCGGTTAAAGACGAAGCTTAAGCTGATACTAACTTTAAACTCACCAAACGGCGAGTGAAAGACGGGAAGGAAAAACGCAACGAAGCCGGGAGCGTCGTTGGTAAACAACCTCCGTTGCCGATGGCACCAACCTTCGTGGACCCCCTCGGTGAACACATGAAATACAATTTCCTCAAAGAAAATGTTGCCGGAGAAAGGGGGGAAAACACTTTGGAGCTTGTAGCAACAAAAAGAAAAACTAGGAAACGGATTTATGAGCTGGCAGGCATCAGCCGTCACTCTTTTCCCTCTAAGTATCTTCAACATGTCTTATTAATAGTTCTGTTTTTCAGGTTTGATTAACTTCTTCGAACGTCGCCAAAGAGACGACGGAAGCCAGAATAAAAACCTTTTAGCGACACACAAAGAGGAGAACATCATCGGATTGTTTTCTCTCGGGAGGAATTGTATTGAATTTTCCAGAAAGAACTGACATTACACATTTATTATTATGGATCCTGGAGCGAAAGGACGGGAAGCAACGCTTGTAGACGCTATTCCCTTCCAAGTCTTTTGTCAATCTGGGTGCCTTTTCTCTCTCTTTGCTTGTTATCTAAGAGTCATTCTAAACAATTAATAACATCTCAATCTTATTGTAATTTAATGGAGCTTCAAGATCCTTTTCCTTTTTAAGATTAAACACAAGTAGAATTCTATTTTATTTTTAGATTTTTTTTTTCCCCTCCCGCTGCACTCAAGAGGCACTTTCAATTGTTGGTGAAATAAAAGATTTTATAGCCTTTTAAAACTTTTGAGTTTTACCCGATCCAACGCACATTAAACAAAATAATTTACTTTTATCTCTCAAATGTGTTAAACCTGACGGATCAATAATGCTGATTTAAAACCACGATTATAACACATTTGCATTTAATTATAACATTTAATTAAATGGAGCTCCGAGATCCTTTTCCTTTTTCAAGATTAAACACAAGTAGTTCATTTTGTTTCCCGCTGCTCTCAAGAGGCACTTTCGACTGTCACTCTTTATTAAACTTTTGGTTAAAAATAGAGTTTTTCTACCCGACCAAACGCACATTAAATCAAAAAGATTTTCCTTTTTTTTTTTTAGCTCTCAAATGTGTTAAACGTGACCGATGAGGCATATCAATAATGCTGATTTAAAAGTACGATTGTGACACATAATTTGGCACCGACATCCGGGGGCGTCGCATCTTAAAGACAGAAACTGTGAGAAACCGTGCGAGTGAAGCTCATCTCCGGATCCAGACCCGACCAAATCCGGTCTGGCTCTTTGGGAAGGAGTTTTTCTTCACGGATGAATCCCGTGTGACCAAAACAAACGAACATCTGGAGCCTCAGTCGGAGTTCAGTGCGCCCGGAGTGGCCTTAATTGTGACCAGCCCACCGCACATCTGTGTATTAATCATGCTATTTAATCAGCACGCCACACCTGTCATGTGGACGGAGTATCTTGGCAAAGGAGACGTACTAACCGGGAGGGGTTTTAACACATTTGTGCACATACTTTGGGATGAGTAAGGCTTTTGATGTTGTATTACAACTCGTGAAAAATGGGAAAAAGTCGTGTTCAGACATTTTTGGGGGGTTTCCGAGACCAAATGACGCAATGCGATATTTCGACTAAATAAGACGGGAGGCGCTGAAACGAGAGGCAGTTCCCGAGCGTCGCTCTCAGTTGAAATATTATCTTGTTCATAAGTAATGGCATCGTATCATCGCCGAAGATATTAATGTGTCAGAGTCAGTTATTTCCGTACGTCGCCACAGCCGCAGCTGAAACAAATACGTGATAAAGGAAAAAATATCTCTTTTGATTGATGCTATTTTATTTTTAATCTTTTATGCGGAGAACAAAACTGTCAGGATCTGTAGTGTTGTTTCGTGTTTCCTGTCTTATTTTGAAGTCCTTGTCTCTCGTGTCCTCTGTTTCTCTTCACTTCCTGTCCCTGTGATTGTCTGCCCTGTTCCTGATTGTTTCCTCCTGTGTCCAATCACCTGCACCAGCCCTCTGTATTTAAGTCCTGTTCATGTCATTCCCCTTGGTTCGGTTCGTCTTGTCTAGATCGTGGAAGATCTTGTGTGCATGTTTTGTATCCTGGTTTTTTGAAGCCTGTTTTTGGAATCCTGTTTAGCAATAAAGTTGCTTTTCCATCGTTGACGGCGTTTGGGTCCAGTGTTCCTGTCGAGCTGCACATAACAGAACGAACCGACCCCGAATGGACCCAGCCTACAACCCCTTCGAAGGGACCCGCTTGGCCTATGGGGGCCCTCGTAGCCTCCAGAAGGGGAACTACAACCCCCATAGGGTCTCGGCACCAAACCCCTTCGAAGGGACCCGCTTGGCCTATGGGGGCCCTCGTAGCCTCCAGAAGGGGAACTACAACCCCCATAGGGTCTCGGCACCAGACCCCTTCAACGGGACCCGTTTGGCTTATGGGGGGCCTCGTAGCCCCAGGGGCAGAGGTCACCCAGGCCCAGCCCCGGAGTGGGGGGCGCAAACCTCCGGACCGCGTCGGTGGAGGGTTCCGGCTGCCGCCTCTGTGCCGCAGACTACTCCGGTTCCCGCAGTCGCCTCCGTGCTGCAGCCCTCGCCTGTTCCTGTTGCCGCCTCCGTGTTCCGGCCAACCCCAACTTCCTGGGACCTATTGGACTTCCGGCCGGCCCTTGCTTCCTTTGCCTTGTCCCAGGACGCTTTCCGGGACATGATGGAGTCCCTCCAGGCGTTAGACAGGGTCCTGCTTCGGCCGCAGTCCCCGCCGGTTCCTGCCGATGCTGTCCCGTCGTCGCCCCGGCCGACTCCAGCTCCCCGTGTCCCGTCGGCGCCTCAGCCGATCCCAGCTCCTCGTGTCCTGTCGGCGCCCCGGCCGACTCCAGCTCCCCGTGTCCTGTCGGCGCCCCGGCCGACCCCCGCTCCTCGTGTCCTGTCGGCGCCCCGGCCGATCCCAGCTCCTCGTGTCCCGTCGGCGCCCCGGCCGACTCCAGCTCCCCGTGTCCCGTCGGCGCCCCGGCCGACCCCAGCTCCTCGTGTCCCGTCGGCGCCCCGGCCGATCCCAGCTCCTCGTGTCCCGTCGGCGCCCCGGCCGATCCCAGCTCCTCGTGTCCCGTCGGCGCCCCGGCCGACCCCAGCTCCTCGTGTCCCGTCGGCGACCCGGCCGACCCCAGCTCCTCGTGTCCCGTCGGCGCCCCGGCCGATCCCAGCTCCCCGTGTCCCGTCGGCGCCCCGGCCGATCCCAGCTCCCCGTGTCCCGTCGGCGCCCCGGCCGCCCCCGGTTCCCCGGGTCACGTCGCCGCCCCGGCCGACTCAGGCTCCCTGTGTTCGGTCGCCACCATGGCCGCTTCCGGCTTCTGTTCCTGGGGTTCCCCCGGAGCCCGTCTGTTCACCTGGTGGTCGCCCTTCTGCCCGTCCCCCGGAGCAGGTCTATCTGCCTGGTGGCAGTCCTTCAGCCCGTCCGCCTGGTGGTCGCCCTTCTGCCCGTTCCCCGGAGCAGGTCTATGTGCCTGGTGGCCATCCTCCTGCCCGTCCCCCGGAGCCCTTCCGTCCACCTGGTGGCCGTCCTTCAGCCCGTCCCCCAGAGCCCTTCCGTCCGCCTGGTGGTCGCCCTTCTACCCATCCCCCGGAGCAGGTCAGTCCTCCTGGTGGTCGTCCTCCTGCCCGTCCTCCGGAGCAGGTCAGTCCTCCTGGTGGCCGTCCTCCTGCCCGTCCTCCGGAGCAGGTCAGTCCTCCTGGTGGTCGTCCTCCGGCCCGTCCCCCGGACTTCTTCTGCCAGGCTTTTGGTCCCGCCTCCGGCTCCCCTTCACCCACCCTGGGGGACTGTGTTGGGTCGTCTGGAATCCGCCCCTTGAGGGGGGGGGTTATGTCAGGATCTGTAGTGTTGTTTCGTGTTTCCTGTCTTATTTTGAAGTCCTTGTCTCTCGTGTCCTCTGTTTCTCTTCACTTCCTGTCCCTGTGATTGTCTGCCCTGTTCCTGATTGTTTCCTCCTGTGTCCAATCACCTGCACCAGCCCTCTGTATTTAAGTCCTGTTCATGTCATTCCCCTTGGTTCGGTTCGTCTTGTCTAGATCGTGGAAGATCTTGTGTGCATGTTTTGTATCCTGGTTTTTTGAAGCCTGTTTTTGGAATCCTGTTTAGCAATAAAGTTGCTTTTCCATCGTTGACGGCGTTTGGGTCCAGTGTTCCTGTCGAGCTGCACATAACAAAAACAAACAGCAGGCATAAAAAGGCGCCTCCCCGAAATCCGTCGTGATCATATTTATCCTCCTCGTACCTGCGGCTTCCTGTATCTTGTCCCCGAGTACAATTTACCAAGTAGACTGAGGGTATCTTTAAAAAGAAAACTCACTAAAGGTTATATGGACGGTATATTGAATATTTAGGGGCTGCGACTTGTGATTAATTTCATCTTCGCTTAATCTGCCGATTGATGGCTGCGTGTAAAAACTGTCATAAAAAAGGTGAAAAATGTCCCATCACAGAGTCCAAGCAGACCTCTTTGCTTTGCGTGCCAGACCATGTAAAAAAATTTAATAAATGAACTCATCAGTTCAGCAATATATTCAGCGTGCTTGTAAAGTATATTTTTAAGTTTTGTTTGTTTTCATTTTAATATCATAAAAGCCTTTTTTCATCTCTTTTCTCATTCATATTGTAATTTGAGGGCCAAACGGTGAATCACATAGTAAGTAATTACTTAAAATAAATAGATGTTATTCAGTTGATTTTTTGGTGTGTGTGTTTTTTCTTCTGTAGTCCTATAACCTACGGAGGGGGGGGGGGGTGTTAAAGACCCCGATCAACCGTTTCCCTAAAAGTCGCCGGAACCAAGCGGTGCGAGAAATGTTGAACACAATAAGGCAGAAGGCAACGAAACAAAAGAGGTAGCGGCGTCGTGTAAAGAGAACACCTTTGACCCCTGTAGCATCGACCTCGGACCCCCCAGTGAAGAGATGAAATACAGAAACTTCAAAGAAAACCAATGCCGAAAAAAAACACACCTCGCAATAGGCAATAAGAGCAAAAAACGAGTGTGCGGATATACGAGCTGTGAAAATGACAAACTGTGTTGCATTTAATGGCCATTTAGACTTAAAAAGCATTTCCCTATATGCTCTCTTCCACCCCCCCCCCCCCCCTCTTCGGCTCCGAGTTGAGGATTTGATTCTGCACACTTCGGATAACTGTGATCAGCTGCTCAGCGCTGCTCCAAATGTGTATTGACTATTTGATGGCGCGTCCACCATTCCCCCCCATCACCCCCCCCGACTCCAATGAAATCTCATGCGTCGGCCCGGTTAAGAACCCCGGACTGACGATCTCCTAATAGAGGAGTTCTGTTCAAGGAGCGGAGGAGACCCTTGATAGAGTGGCTGCTTTCGGGAAACTGATGAGGACGACGAGATGCCGCGAATGTGATCGAAATACCAACTCGGGGGGGGGGGGGAACAGGGTTCGTGTGAAAATTGGAAAACCTTGTAAGCCGACCGAGCGAGCGAGCGAGGTCTTAAAGCGGAGAGCGCCGCCTCACATCTGTAACTCGTGCACATCCACGATTGTTATCGATGCACGGCAACGCCGGCCGGCTATGAATATCAAGTCTGATCCACAATGAAACCGAAACACTCCCAACCTCAGAAGTGCTTCAGCGAGGTGAAATGTTCACCGTCCACCACCGAACCAATCCCTCAAATCCATCTGCCACGGGCAAGGAAAAGGATTTTCCACCAGGGGGGAGGGGAGGGGGGGGGGGGGATTAAACCAAAGCAGTGGTGCGATACCTGCCTTTGATGGTGGAGTGAATGAAGCCTATTATATTCTTTAGATATGGCAATGCATTTATTGAACTGCGTGCAGGTATTGTTCCTGTTATTTAATATCGTGATATACCCTTTTTTGCTTGAGACCCCAATAAATGGTTTAATTTCTTAAAGTCTTTCCTGAAGTGTGCCCTGTTTATTAAACATTACAATCCATTAAGAGCAAACCGATACACAAACACATCTCCATTGTTAGGGGAAGTTCACAAGAAAACACAGGACTTTCGCACGGGACGCCACATGTTCGCGTCCCGTGCGATTTAATTTACGCCCGCGGATCAAATAACGTCAAACAAAGTCTTAAAAATTATGATTTTTACTGTACCTATCAAAAGCACTTGAACTGCAGTAGTAATCCGGGTGAAAAACTACTTTTACCCTTCCGTGATTGAGAATGCAGTCAAATTTGTATGGAGACATAATCTGGGAGGATACGGGGTTGTTTGAAACCCCTCAAAATTGATTGCAATTAAGTAGTTAATTAATATTATGAATGATGACCACTTAATGGGGAGCGTCCTCCTTTCTCATGCGATTTCAGTTGGTTATTGGAAGAGCACCAACAATGATAAAAAGAATACATTTTGAGTCTTTCATTTTGTGCCGGCCTCAGATCTTATAAAAAACACAAAATACACAACAACAATAACAACAACAACAGATGGACTAACCTGTTTTTTCTCTTTTCTAAATCTCCCTCCCCAAAAAAGCAAATTGAAGTAATTACATAATGCATAAAAGGTCGAGATAATTATCAGTTATTCTAAATTATCGTATTAATGCCTCGTTCAAATGGATTTAATGCAGGCCAACAATACCTTCTGGACGGCACGGAAAAAACAAACAAACAATGGCAGACAAAACATAGCAAATCATGCGTGACAATATATTGATAAAATATCGTAAATGAAATGGAATCATTCTAGTTATGTACCCAGTTATATTTGTGTAAGGGAGCTACTTAACACCAGGTTGTAAACTCTGCAGCAGAGGACGGGGAAAAAGATATTAAAATGTTCAGGGGCAATTCCCGGTTTTTCATTTTCCGTCATTTTTAGGAATTTGATAATGGCTTTACACACTTTCTCTCAGCTCAGTTATGTTTCCTCCCAGTTATGATTGTATCCAACGTGACAAAACGCATCAATTACCGCAAAAATGTTGTCACATCATAAAATCGCTATTTGCTAAATCAACAAGTTGTTGATAATTTTTTTTTTTTATACGCAGCTGTCTGTCTTTATGTCCGGCCTTCTGTTTGACAAATCGTGATGGAGGTTACGCGGACGTAAAATATGAATTCCCGGACAGCAACGCGACTGTCGTTTATGACGGGATGGACATGAATGATGGTGGTTGTAGCCGTACACGACAGGCTCCTTGATTAATAAACACTGTTAGCTTTGCAGTATATAAACACGAGTCCGTGCATCTGTGCATGTGAAATACCATTTTTTTCTTTTAAATGTGCGTATGAAAGTAAGTGTAGTACCAGTGAGGTATTCTGTGTACCTTTTTAAGATTCACTGCACGATGAATAGCAACCAGGACCCTCCAGGAGGCCCAAGATGTTTTTATAATGACAGATGAAGCAAACATTGATGCGATTGCAAATTAATGGAATTATATTTAACATTCTGCCCCCAATTTAACAGGTTGCCCACAAATCCTAAGCTCCTTTTTTGATTTTTTTTTCTCTAATTTGGTTTTGGACCCCTTCTAACTTCCCAGTGATTAGATTTCTTTATTGATTCCGCGGCGGCCGTGAAGGTCGTCGCTTGACTCGCAGAGAATGACCTTCAGGGAAAGCAGACTGTTGTCATTTTCTGGAATTGATGTCTCTGGATAATTAGATATTCCGCTTTTTGGCTTTTGTTTAAAAAAAAAACAACAACCTTTTTTCCTCTTTTTTTTTAAACGTGCAAAGCGTATGAAATTGTCCCGTGTGAAAATCTGGGGGGGGGGTGACTATCAAATTACTCCTATTCATCCTGTGAAAACAGTTTAATGCCCTCTTTGGCTCCAGAAAGGACCCTGGCAACGGCGTCGGTTTTCTCAAATTTACATTTTTTTAACAGAAAGGCTGTTTGGAATTTATATAATTACCAGTTTGGGGATGTCCTCACAACAAAAAGATGGCAGTAATCAGCGTTATGAAGAATGAAGAATCGAATGTTTGGGCTCAACACTAACCTTTAAATGTGGTTGCCAGCAGACATCAGCTATTGGTTGCCAAAACTGTGGTAGCCATTTTTAAACAGCATATATATATTTTGAGTAATCAAAATAATTTGCAGGTACATTCCAGCTGAATAATGACATTTAGACCTCATGCTGAGATGTTTTGCAGTATAATGTATAATTCAAAGATGCCCGGTACTTTGTCTCACTTTTTTGTTGTTCTTGTTGTTTTTCTGGTTCATTCGGTTGATTTCCACATTCGTTCGTGACGTTGAACCATTCAAACCATTGAACTTGCTTCACCGGTATCTCTGAAGCGGATGCTTGTGCGAGTTTCCGCACCAAAGCAGGTGCAGCGTTGTCTCGTTGTGACTGTAATTATTGCAAGAAATAGTTGTTGTCTCCACCCTTTATTGTGCCCACTAGCCGTTGCCGCAGATGGCAATCGAAGGCCGATAATTGGTTGGTCAATTTCTCAAAATAGTTGGCGATGGCAGCCTGTTACGCATCAGAGCTCCACCCACTGGCTACTGGCGCATTGAATTGTGTTGCTTTTGATGAAATAGTTACCTGCAATGTCATAAATTGTAGAGTCATAAAGGGTCACAAAGTCTAATGTTAGCTACCATACTGGTCTTATGAAGTGCATTGAACTGCGTTTTATTGCTCATGAAGACTCTTCAAGGCGTTGGCTTTTTGTATTTCCTCGTCACTGATGTTACATTATTTATTTTATTTATTTTTATCCGGTTTGATGTCACGTTGCTTTACAAAATGAGTCCACGTTGAATAAATCTTACCGGACATCTGCGATCCAGCCCGATGGCCTTTCTCCGACTTAGGTTTTCATTAACGCATCGGATGCATTATGCGGCTTAAATAACATTCAGTGAAACGCGCCGAGCATTTTTGAGGCGATGAATCAATATCGACGGGTTCAAAGAAACTACGGCGTCCTCTTGAACTCGTATTCAGATCCCCGCTCTCCTCACGTTTTAACATTTGTTCTCGCATGCTCACATATATGCATATGAGGCTCCCGGCCATTAGCTTTCCTATCAAGCGGCAATGCTACTGAAAAAAGTCAGTCACCATTTCAAGGTTAATGGAAAATCACTTTAAGGAAGGGGGCGGGGTATTCATGCAATGTCACACTCGCTGTTATAAAAGATTAGCGCCCAGAGACAACAGACATTAAACCCACGAGGCCCCCGCAGGTTGATGCAGATACTCTGATCGCGACAGCTCAATCCGGAGGTCCAGCAAGTTGACCTTTTTCTGAAAGATTACACTCCCCAGATTTAATTTAGTGAAATGCGCGGAGCTTTTCCGAGACTCATTTAGCTAATGGAAGAAACCGGCTCGTGGAACAAAACATTTCGTGGCATTGAAATTGCAGAAAGGTGTTGGGGAAACGTGAGGTGCCTCCGCATCTCCGCGATTGCAACGGCCCCTATAGCTTCCATAAAGACATTAACACGCTTTTACTGCCCCATGTTTGTGGGTGTGTTGCACCCTGACACGACCATATGACGCCTGTCAAAGGGAGGCTGTCGGGGCGTGAATAAATGATAGTTAAAGAGAGAGAGAGAGAGAGAGGAATCCGGCTTGGCAGTCGTTAACAAGGAGCTGGGTGGAACTGTAGCGGCAGCAGGCAAAGAAAAAAAAGAGATAAATAGGTAGAAAAGTTTTTTTTTTTTTTAAGTCAGGTTGGAAAAAAACCTGTAAAAACACAGAAACGGCTGAGAGGACGTTGTAATATATGCCGATGATGCAGCTGTGTGGACAGGTGGCGGATCAGAGGAAGAGGGAAAGGACAGTAATGAGTCACTACGCATGAAAACCCGAGGACACAATATGAGAGACTGCCCGGTCTAATGCGTCAATAATGTCATTAATATTTTCATTTCAGCGGAATTTTACTCATTTAATTCAATTTCACAGTCTAATCTGGCTTTTTAACGGCCACATCGGCGGCCGTTAACTCTGTCGAGCTTCATGATGTCACGTAGCACTGAATAATATATCACATTGAAGCCTTCTTCTCAACTGGAGTTTTATTCATATGGAGTTAATTTGATATCTGGCAGAGTCCTCTGACCCGCCTGGGGCACCAATTTAAAAATTACTACTGCTGCTACTACTACTACTATCACTTACTCCTCATAATAACAACAACAGTACCAATACATGTTTTTACATTTGACTTCCATTGGGTTAAGATACCTTTTCAGCTCTGTATAACATAGTATCTATAGAGCTGAAGTCTCTTGATTGATTCAACACCAAAACATTTGATAATCATCATAATAAGTCTCTCCTGAAGCAAAATGCACCTCTGTCTGAATCATGAACCATCAATTAAAAAACACATTCACGTCAGCGTATCGATATTTTCTGCAAATCTGGAGAAAATATTGATCGTAAACTGGACATTTTGGGTTTTGTTGTTTAGATAGAATAACAGGAATAATTCATCACTTTTAGTATTTTTTTTTCTGGCTTCGTATCCCTCGATGCTGACGATTGGCATTTCGTTAAGGTTTGTGCACATTAAAAAAGTGTTAGTATTACAAAAAGGTATTAAAAAAAAAAGATAGATGGAAATAACATTCGATCAGAGGCGAAATTATCATTTCAAAGGGAGGAGCTGGTCAATAGATGTGTTCTTCTTTTCTAGATCTGCCCTTGAATCTTTTTTATTACGCTGCAGGAGATATCAGGAGATTCTCTGGAGCAGTGCCAGTGTCTTCCACTACTGACCACTGGAGATTAACTACTGCTGTTATATTGGTATTACACCCAAAACATTATGCAATGCATGTATGATAATGAGAATTTCCAAATTAGCATGAATAATAACATATATGGTTACGCGTCCTGTCTCCATATATACGATATTTAAGTCGCACTTTTTGAAGATTCATACAGGAAATAAAATATGTAAATGTAAACATTAAGCAGAATTAAAAGACCTGCTAACGTCGACGAAATGATGAAAAATAACCGCTAATGTCGTGTCACCTGAGGGGTCGACCCTGTCACCGGAAAATAATAAATAAACTTTGTAATAAATTAACACTTCAGGTTCATATGCCTGCGAAGCATAACAACCTCCCCGTCAGCCTCAGTTGTACTTTCGTCCTGCTCATAAGTGTGAGCATGCTACTATATACCAAAATGTTGAACATGGGCGATATTATAGCTTGTTGGATGTCAGCTGAAAATTTGAATGAAATGGTGTCTTAAAAAAGGCCTATGTGTTGTACTGATATGACAAACACAACATAATGCAATTCACCCCAACAAAAAGGACCGACAGTTGAAAAATGGCTGTGAAATCCATGGCTTTCAATCACAAATCGTCCTCGATACGAAGTTTTTCCCCTCGGAGTTTATGGACTTCTCTCGAGAACAAAACCGAAACGTCCCATCCCTCAAGGCCGGAGGATGTATTGCGGGGGTTGTTGCGTTTATCTTTTACTTTTATTCTTGCTCTCACCTTTGTGGCCACGAGCGGAGCAATAACTCAATCAAAAAAGGGGCGACTGGAGGAATAAACCAATTTTAGGGCCTCGCGTTTGCTGCAGTGGATCATCTCAACTTG
Organism: Cyclopterus lumpus; assembly: GCF_009769545.1. Taxonomy (NCBI): domain Eukaryota; kingdom Metazoa; phylum Chordata; class Actinopteri; order Perciformes; family Cyclopteridae; genus Cyclopterus; species Cyclopterus lumpus. Next base: position 26,928,132 of record NC_046968.1, read on the forward strand.
GGCGACTTTCAAAGTCTTTTTTTTTCCGACTACACGAAGAAAAAAAAATGAGCCCCCGGTATCCGAAAAACGCTCTCCGTAGAAACAAGCGGGATTGCAGAGGAAGGCACCAATTTGATTCTCCAAACACAGACTGAATTATTCTTTCACTCTGTTCTGTAATAAGAACGGTAATGAGACCAGAAAGAAAGACTTCCTGCCTACCCGAGTGATTTCTATTTCTTTTTTTTTTTTTTTACCTGTCAGTGTGATGCAGATTGCAAATAGGATACGCAAACCCAGCAGCATGTCCGGGGCTTAAAGACGCATACTAATCAACCACAAAATAATAGCAGCAGGCCCAATTTCTAGCAATGCCCTCAATTTTTTGTGGGGGGAAAACAAGCTGGAGCTTCTGTTACCCGTTTCTTTTCTACCTCCCGTGTTTTTAAGCCTCAGTCTCTCCCGTATTCTCCTATAGAGCTTAATCCATTAATCGACCTGCAGATTAATGATTTAAGACATTTCCATATAGACGGGTACGTCCTAGTTTTAGGTTCTTAAATGTGAATCCTCGTTGGTTTTCTTGTTTAAAAGGACTTTTTTTTTTGTGTGGATCTTTTCTCCTTCTGGCTCTTCAAGCAAATCAATGACAGCAATGCCCCCTGGGAAAAAAGGTTTCAATACACAATCTGACACGGACGGCTAACCTGTAGATATATATGGATGTTCAGAAATGATAGGGGGGGTTTGTGGCAACACAAAATGTCACCGACGTCGAATGAAATGTCATCAAAACCCGTGAAACATTTCTCTTCAGGTTAACAAACAATATTAAAGAAGCTAACTTATATTCACTGAAGAATACTCGCTTGTAACAAGAAAGGAATGTACAAAAGATATGATGTAGAAGGATCCCAAACCTGAATAACTAATAATGTGTATATATCTATACAGTATATAGATATATGTGTATATATACATATATGTGTATATATATACATATATATATATGTATGTATACCTCGCTCTGAAGGAATGTACAAAAGAATATGATTTAGAAGGTTCCCAAACCAGAATAACTAATGTGTGTGTGTGTATATATATATATATATATGTATATGTATATACAGTATATATATGTAGAATATATGTGTATATATGTATATATATATACATCATATATATATCACTCTATATATATGAATATAATATATATATATATATATATATGGGAGAGAGATGTCGTATGTGTACAGATTGTAAAGGCCTTTGAGGCAAATTCATAATTTTTAATATTGGGCTATATAGTATGAACTGATTTGAATATATATAATATATATACATTATATATATAGATATATGTGTATATATACCTTGCTCTGACAAAGCACAAAGGAAAAAAAGCTAAAACAACCTGATTGCAACGATATCTAAAACATTACTCCTTTTTTTTTTTCCATCCGTGGGATTAAAACAACCCGGAGTTGAAAATTCCCACCAAGTGTCAACAAGTGGAGCTCGATTCAACACGCTGTCACCGACGCATCGGAAGCTTATCCATCCTCTTCAGCGACATTAATTAACTGAGCGTGGACCGGCAGCGGCTAATCCTTTGCACTTAAGAGTGTGAACAAGTTCAAAGAAGAAATCGAGATGCACGCCGGAGGCTTCGTGGATATATACTGTATATAACAATAGACAGTCTCACTTGTGTCCCGTGAATCGTGTATTTGTAAGGAAGCGACAGGACGAGACAACGTCTATTTTTGACATTGAAGCGTTTGTTGAGCGTGACATGAATATGAATTCTATTGATTTCTGTTTGACATTCACGAAAAGGTGACACGTGTGTGTGTGTGTGTGTGTCGCATTGGACTTGAATCACGACGTCCTCGACCTCCGCGTTCCACGGGAAAGGAAACGTTGGTTCCGTTCCTTTTCGAATGGAGTCCCGCGTCATGAAAGACATTTTCTTTGTGGTCTTTAGAAGTCTCGACTGTGATCTTTTTAAGTTTGAATTTTGAAGGTTTTCAGCCAACGCCCATGTTAACCCTCATCACCGCCAACATAGGACTTGCACTCGACTCTGGACCACTCAAAAAAAACGGTGTTCACGCCTAAAAGAAAGTACCAAAAAAAGTGAGATGATTGGTTGCATCACTCGTACGAGCCGATGAGAAAGAACGTGTCCGTACGAGTGGTTCTGCCCATTGACGTACAGTTCGCTGTCACTGGGAATCGGTGACAATGGGTTTTTTTTTCTATCGCCGCGGGATTGATTCGAAACCTTCGTCTTTACTTCTTTTTTTTTTTGGACCCCCGAACAATGTCGTCTTCCTCCCCGCGGCACAGTGAATTGTAACAGACTTGACGGATGCTTGATGAGTCCCATTTCTCCTCCACAAATTGGACAAATGGAGGCAGAATTACACGGCGGACCGTTCCATCACGGACGAGTCTTTTAATGATGTCTCATCTGCATTTTTTTTTTTTCAATTTTGAGCAGGGGCGGCCAAAAATAGATCCGCGGCCGAGCCTTCTTTTTTTTTTTTGGGAGTCGATTACGTTTAAAAAAATGTCTGCGAGACGTTCGCTCATCGAAGGCCGACGTTGACATTGACGTGTTTATCAATTAAATGATCATTTCCTGCTGAACGGACGTGAATACTCTTTATTTCATTTGTTTTATGGTGAGTTATCTTTTTTCTACGACAACATGACGGGGATAATTACAATTTATCAAGTAACTGATAATTAGGTCATTCATCAGGGAACATTGCTACAAGCTTTTAGAGTATAAAGAGCTCCAATTGTTCTCAGTTATATATAATTGATAATTAAATCTTTTCGGGATGCGGACTAATGATCAGACTTTAATTATTTATTATTCTTTTGCATTTTACAGATAAATCAATTAAAAAAGAAATAATCCCTAATGAAAATTATCTTAAATGGCATCCCCCATACTTAAATAATGTAATATGCACTGTAAAACTGTATAAACTGCAGTTTAGAAACTAAAACTAAAAGTCCTAATAATTTTCATTGCAAATACTACATCAATACAGCCACATTATACAAATTAATGCTAAACTAAAATGAAAAAAATAAAGTTCGAAGGACTCTGCCTGCTCGTCCGCTGCTGCATCTCATTTGCATAAAACAGGCGTGCTATTTGAATATTTCATGTGCATTATTATGAGGCGCTATGTGCACGGATAGTGTTACTTTTCCCCAACACCGAGGCTCTCTGGGTCTATTAAACCTTCTTTTTTTTGGGGGGGGGGGGCAAATTCTGCCGGGAGACTAAAGAGCTGCAGGATCATGAGCGGATGAAGTGAGACGGATACGGGGGGGGCCGAAGAGCTCACGCTACGTTCGGGGGTCAGGAGGCCTCGTTTTGTCGCTTTGGATTTCTTTTGCATCCTTCCTCCTCCTCCTCCACCTTTTCGCACAAAGGCGTCGTAGGGAGCACCGGCTGAGGCGAGAGCGCCTTTGCCCGGCCGGCCGGCCGCCCCCCCCCCCCCCGTCTCAGCTCCCGCGTCTCTTTATGTGAGTGTCAAAAGCCGGGAGAATATCGTATCCGTGGTCCTCTGTTCATCCGTGACCTTTTAAGATTAAAAGATAAGCCACAAAGAGTTAGCTTCACTTCGCCCCGGTCCCGTTTTTTTTTTTTTTTTTCTACCGGTTGGTCTTTGGATGAAATCTTTAGAATAGCATTTAAAGCTTCAAAGTGAGCCGATGTGCTAATGAAGCATCATGGGCTGATGGATCGATCCTGAGAAATAGATGTGAGGAAGAAAAGGGGGGAGGGCGAGACAGAAAGCTGAGATAGAAGGATGAAGAATTAAAATGGAGTTTGTTAATCCATAAAATAACGTATGTACTGGCAGCTCATTACCCAGACCCGTAGGTAAAACTAAATCTGTTAATTAACGGTGTTCCCACAGTAAAGAAAACAAGACATTATCTCTCTAATTTCATGGCATGTAGAACAAAATAACACTTTCTGTTATTTAATGTTTTTATACTAAACGATAATGAAGAAAACCCTCTAAATGTTACATACATTCGTAAAAAATGACAAAAGTTGTACTGGCCTATCAGTGTGACCGGCCAATGTTCAATTCCTTTAATAACCTCGTGTTCATAACCATGTTGAAATAGTGAAACTCGACAATATGCATTGAAATGCATTTGAAACATGCATTTTTTTCTCAGTTTGCAGTCAAACATGAATCATCGTGAGCAAATTTTTCATAAACTGCACCTCAGCTGCTGCAATGAAGCTGTGTATTCACTTCATGTTGTTGTATGGATAATAAATTAAATAAAACTACCTTCAACCATAATGAAGGCGAGATATTGACTTTCGGTTGAGGGAAAACGTGGCTGACGTGGCACATCAAGACATCCCTCAGCCGATAAGCGGTTAATCACACTGAAAAGTGTCTTTTTAATAAAGACGTTTTTGATATTTCGTTCAGAAATGAGGACGTACATCCGTCACAGGAGAGGTCGAGCGAAGGCGCCGCGGGAACGCCTTCGTCAATTTAATTCGTTAAGCTTGTCGTCTCAATTACGGTCCTCCCAACTATTTAAACCGATGACCGAGATTTAAAGAGTCGCCTCCACGCTGGAAGTCTGTCATCCTCACGTGCACGCCCACAGGGGGGGGGGGGGGGGGGGGGGGGGGGGGGGGGGGGGGGGGGGGGGGGGGGGGGGGGGGGTTCTACTCAACGGCACCGTAATGAGACATCGGAAAAAAGATATTTTTATTTCTGCAAAGATGGCGTAATCATTTTGGGATTCATGGTCTTCCAGTGAAACGTCTACTGTCCATAACCTCAGATCCTACCTACTCACTTGAAATGAAATATGTAAACAACATCCGTACAATAAAAACAACACGATTGATGATAAAATGGTTTTAACTGAAAATAACAACACGGCGACCAATATGCAAGTCTTTTTTTTTTAATGTTCTTCAGCTTTAAAGAGCTTGAAACGCCGCGCTGATAATGCCGATAGCAGGCAGACAAGTCAAGGACATATTGGTAAAGAATATGCACACTGATAACTCTAAAACGTGAAGACAGTTTCTAATTGGGGACTGTGAGACTATCGACTTCCCCTCACCGCGATGGCAGCGCGTCGCCTTGATCCTTATTTAAAATTACAGCTTGTTGTGTTTACCACGGGGGAGAAGAAGAAGACACGGGAAATAGTTATTAAAGAGATGAGTGTCCAAGCAAATATGAACGAAGCCAAGATGAGGAAGAGTCACAGGAAGGAAGAGGAGGAAGACTCACATGAAGATGAGGAAGACTCACAGGAAGATGAGGAAGACTCACAGAAAGAGGAGGAAGACTCACAGGAAGAGGAGGAAGACTCACAGAAAGAGGAGGAAGACTCACAGAAAGAGGAGGAAGACTCACAGGAAGATGAGGAAGACTCACAGGAAGGAAGAGGAGGAAGACTCACAGGAAGGAAGAGGAGGAAGACTCACAGAAAGAGGAGGAAGACTCACAGGAAGATGAGGAAGACTCACAGGAAGAGGAGGAAGACTCACAGGAAGATGAGGAAGACTCACAGGAAGATGAGGAAGAATCACAGGAAGGAAGATGAGGAAGACTCACAGGAAGAGGAGGAAGACTCACAGGAAGAGGAGGAAGACTCACAGAAAGAGGAGGAAGACTCACAGAAAGAGGAGGAAGACTCACAGGAAGAGGAGGAAGACTCACAGGAAGATGAGGAAGACTCACAGGAAGGAAGAGGAGGAAGACTCACAGGAAGGAAGAGGAGGAAGACTCACAGAAAGAGGAGGAAGACTCACAGGAAGATGAGGAAGACTCACAGGAAGAGGAGGAAGACTCACAGGAAGATGAGGAAGACTCACAGGAAGATGAGGAAGAATCACAGGAAGGAAGATGAGGAAGACTCACAGGAAGGAAGAGGAGGAAGACTCAGGAAGGAAGATGAGGAAGACTCACAGGAAGGAAGAGGAGGAAGACTCAGGAAGGAAGATGAGGAAGACTCACAGGAAGGAGGATGAAGAAGACTCAGGAAGGAAGATGAGGAAGACTCTCAGGAAGGAGGAGGAAGAAGACTCAGGAAGGAAGATGAGGAAGACTCACAGGAAAGAGGATGAAGAAGACTCAGGAAGGAAGATGAGGAAGACTCAGGAAGGAGGATGAGGAAGAGTCAGTAAATGATGGTCCCATTTAGATTAAATTAGAAGTTAAAGCATGTCATGCTTTAGGGCGGGGCTATATTGTGATTGACAGGTTTCTACCACGTGGTTATTTGGTCTGGGTGTTGTCCGTGTTTTCATCTTACTTTGACTTGAACCTTTTCAAGTTTATGAATTATTTTGTTTTTTAGCATGAATATTTAATATCATAAACACTTTCTCTTGGGCTGTAATGAGTTCTTTCTGCACCAATCCCGATCCGATGGATCAGTTCTGTGCAGCAGACCAGGATGGAGCTGGTCTACGCCGAGGAGCCATAGTGTTCCTGCAACGTGTTGGGCTTCACCACCATCATCATCACCATCATCATCATCAGCAGCAGCAGCTTGTACGAGGATGCAAACTGGACCGGAGGTCTCAGACCAAATGAAACCCTCTGGTCTCAGTCCAGATGTTCACACGCTGAGCCTCCTGCGTGCTTTGAGACTTGCACCTCGAATGGTGTGACCACGTTGTTTTGTATAATGCATGACGGCACTACTGCACGGAGCGGTATTTTTGGGGAGGAAGAATTTTCAGAGACTGAGTCTAAATTAGATCTCGATGGACGGCCTCCCCAGACACGAGGTTACGTGGCTCAAGTAAGTACATTTTGTTGTTCGCCATGTCATTTGCATGACTGCATATACAGTCGGGCCAAACCGGCTTCGTAACTGACGGCGAAGACTTTGAAAAATTAATGAATTCTCAAAAGCTGACAAAAATAGGCTCAAACTATATTTAAAAAAAATATGTATATATATATTAAAAAAGGACTCTCCACGAAGCGTCCGGGAGCCGAGGACACGACACGTCATTTGCAAAACTCTTAGTACCCCGGGGATTTTGAAAAGAGACGCACACTAATGAATGAAAGGTGTTCGCATCCATTTCATTAATTAAATACCACACATCCGTACAATGTAGCAGCCTGCTACATTTGTTGATGCATAATAACATGTGCGACCTTGTGGTTGACCTCCCTTTGACTCGTACATCCTTCCACACACACACACACACACACACATATATATATATATATTGGGTACCATCTGTGCACAAGTGCCCGTTGAAAAACAATAGTTAAGGAGGAAATGTATCTGTTAATTTCCATTGAATTTTGCGGTGAAATCACGGATTGCATCTTTATGTAAATCTTCAATATTCTCACGTGATCGTCGACAAAAAAAAGGCCAGCCAAGCTAAAAAATGACCTTCTTCAAAGAGACAATTAAGTTGATTTAAAAAAATGCCGTCATGGCAAACAGGTTGGAAACGTGTGCAAAAAGTATCCGCGGGAACTATAAATATACTGGGAAGGCTGGGAAAAGGTTAGCTCCCCCCGCTGTGCCCACTGGGATGCGCATGATAAACAACATGCACATGAGCCGCGTTCATTTATTATATTCATAAACCACAATGAGGGCGTGCAGTCGTGCACATCTGTAACCTCAAGGGTGCCAACGAAAAAAGGGGAATCCATGTAAAACCCAAGGCGAGCTTTTTCCCTCCAGTCTGTTCACTTTCCAGATTGCACATGTAAAATGTTTTTATTTTTTATTTTTTACATTTAATACCCAGACTAAGTCTCCGGGCCAAATGATTCGCTGCAGCCATGATACACTGCCCTTGAAAGCAAGAAGTATTAATCTGGCTATAAAACCGTATTAATCTCATCCGCTCTTGCTTCACACCTGGTGTGCTGATACTGGGGACCCCCTCGAGTGCTTCGCCGAATGCCGCTCTAGTATTACTAATTCTGCAGTATGATTTCTGCAGTCTGATTGGCACTAAATAACTCGAGAGGTTGGAATGAAGAAGTCAGTGTGGATGCCCCGGCCGGGTTGCTGTGGACCAATCATACTTAGAGGAGCTCTGCACGCCCGGAAGGATGTTTTGGTCCTTTTTCTCCAGAGGAGTGGGACCTCTCCACTGCTGGAGATGACCTAAAAAAGGTGCGGTGAAAAAGGAGACGTATCATGTTCACTTTTAGGTTCGTCTTTGTATTTTTTTGGATTTCCACTAAAAAACAAGTCGACATGCTTTTTTAAAGACAATATTTTTCTATTACTGTTCCGTCTGAATGAAACTCTATTAAACTTTTTTTTTCTTCTTTTTTTTTGAAAGCTCTGTTTTTGCACCTGTCTCTTTAAGAACTCCTCGCGTAAAAAGCTTAGTTCTGTTCTGATTGGCTGGAGAGAAGTACGCTGTCTCCAATTAAGCTAAACTGCATGTCTTTGGGCTGTGGGAGGAAGTGGGAGAACCCAGAAGGAACCCACGATGCCACGGGGAAGAACCTGCAAAACTCCACAGTAGTAGTAGAAATACCGCCCAACCCGGTGTTTTAAGAGATGATACACCAAACAAAAAATACTTCTGCTTCACTCTAAATGCTGCACGCTGTTCCTTTAACAGCACATCGTCGGGATCTAAGAAGAAAGTATTTGACGTTTGTCTGAGAATATGCATCAATTAATAATCCTAATACATTTTTTATCTTGCTTCTCCCCCTCCAGTGTAAATCTCAACATGTTTAAATAGGTGTGTCAGTGTCATTTTTTAATCTTCTATTAATATTAATAAGGGAATCGCATGATTGCACCCCCCTGCTCACACACACACACACACACTCTAATTAAGTGTCTGTGGTGACTCATGAACACTCTGTCATAGATGGTGCAGGTGTTTGATCCAGGCTGGAGGAACATGATCCCAGACCTCAGAGACCACCAATCGCAACAATGGATTTACATTTGGTCAAATTGTGTTTTATTCACTATCAACATGAGATATCCCAAACTTGATCAGTTTGATAGCATAAAGTAGGTTAGAATTACAGTACAGGAGTGCAGATGTTTACGCTGCTGTCAGACCTCCATATTTATATTTATTTATATATATTTATAATTATATATATTTATATATATAGTTTTCAACTGCACAATATGGTAATATATATATTTATAATTATATATATTTATACATATATAGTTTCCAACTATAATATTGTAATATTTATGTATTTATATATATATTTATAATTATATATATTTATATATATAGTTTTCAACTGCATAATATGGTAATAATATATATTTATATATATAGTTTCCAACTGCATAATATGGTATTATTTATGTATTTATATATATTTATATAGTTTCCAACTGCATAATATGGTAATATTTATGTATTTATATTTATAATTATATATATTTATATATATAGTTTTCAACTACATAATATGGTAATATATATTTATTTATATATATAGTTTTCAACTGCATAATATGGTTTGTGAATGGGGATGGTCAGTTGCCATGGAGATGGCTCAGTTGGCTGCCATCACTTTCGAAGATGATTTTGTTTCTGCCAAGGTCAAGAATGACTTTCAAATGTCATGCAGGTGAAGGTGAACTCCTGACTTTTTTGAACATATTTAATCATAATCAATATCAATTTTTGCCGCAAAACAATAATTTTTTGATTAATAATTTTAGATTTAATGAATTATTTACTGTTAGTTATTTATAATTTACGAAAGTAGGAAAACTGAATATGCTAATTACTGTGTACTTTTCTGTTTTTTCACCCCGGCTAGACAACCCCCATATTATCACCAGGAATAGGCATTTCCAGAATACTTAATAATTCATATAAATAAGCCAATATACTTCACTTTGCAATCTGCAGCAGACTAACAGTACAGTAAATGTCTGCATTCTAGCCAACGATGTCGTCCATTAGAAAAGACCAAGAATCTGAGCTCTAAAACCGGACAATGTGCGACGCCGAAGAGCCGTCTGAAAATACTGAAAGTTTACTGTGAACTACACTCGGAGCAAACAAGCGCCTGCTCTTCATTTCAGACGAGAGAGAGAGAGAGAGAGAGAGAGAGAAAGTAAAAGAGAGAGAAAGAAAGAGAGAGAGAAAGAGATTTTGTTTTGATTTTTTTGAAATCCTTTATCTTACATAAAAAAATAAAAAAACAAACAGAACATTGTAATCACACCAAAACCAACAAACGCAACGGTTCTGTCCGCTGGTGGTCCAGAGACCCCGTTTCAATGCCATAGTTTCAGCAAAAGTTTCTCCTCCTCTGGGCTGCTCCTCCGGGTCGCTCCTCTGGGCTGAGTCGCTCCTCTGGGCTGAGTTGCTCCTCAGGGTCGCTCCTCTGGGCTGCTCCTCCGGGCTGCTACTCTGGGCTGCTCCTCAGGGTCGCTCCTCTGGGCTGGTCCTCCGGGCTGCTACTCTGGGCTGCTCCTCAGGGTCGCTCCTCTGGGCTGAGTCGCTCCTCTGGGTCGCTCCTCTGGGCTGCTCCTCTGGGTCGCTCATCTGGGCTACTTCTCAGGGTCGCTCCTCTGGGCTGCTCCTCAGGCTCGCTCCTCTGGGCTGCTCCTCCGGGCTGCTCCTCCGGATCTCGGTCTCCTGTGCTTGGCTGTCAGCCTCCTCCTTCAGCCCTTTATTTACTACTGTCCTGATCTCCTCTTCCCCCCTCTGTGTTCACCTGCTTCACCCCACTTCCCCCCTCCGTGCTCACCTGCTTCACCCCACCTGCCTCCTCCTGTTGCTGCTCCCGACCCCCCTCTGTGTCCCCTCCGTCTTTGGGGTTCCCCCTGGTGTCGTCCTGTCCACCAGCCTTTCTCCAAGTACAGGCCCTACTCTGATGCCCTTCCATCCCACAGTTAAAACACTTCATATTGTCAGTTTTTGCATAAATGATAAAAAGAGAGTTATCAGCTCTCACCGTGAAAGTGATGTCCAAGTCCTCGCTCCTGCCATGAAGCAGCATGAAGCATTGCCTCCTGTGCGACACCACGTGCTTTAGTAGTGGAGAGCTGCTCCCAGAGGACATCTTCCTCATCTGGGACGTGACCCTCCCGTGCTTCGACAGCTCCCCCACCAGTACCTCGTCCTTCACGAACGGCGGCACGTTCGCCACCGTCACCCTCACCGCCGCCGTGACCAGGGGAGAGACGGGGACGTGTGTGTTGAACACCACGACCCCGCTCTCCACCACCGTGTTGACCTTGCTGATGCTGTCCAAGAACAAGACCACAGCCTTGTTCATCCGGGCAGCGGACTTCACGCTGCTGTAGCCCACCACCTCCCCCACCGCCAGGCTGCAGTCCTCCACCGAGCACAGGAAACTGGGCATAAGCCGAATCCCGTGCCTGCATGTGAGCCAGTTTAAATCCATCTCGGCGTGTAGCACGCCGCTAGCACGTCGCTAGCACGCCGTTAGCGCGCGCCGGCGGCTCGCACACACCCACACTAAACCCACCAAACCCCCCTCGTGCACACAGTACCCCACTCAACACCTCCACATACAATGCTCTCACACTCACTACGAGACACACGGGAAACACACCGTCAACTCCGGACATGACGCTCTCCGCTCCCAACCTCCGACCTCACGCTCAGACAGAGAGAGAGAGAGAGAGAGAGCACAAAGCCACCGGCAAACTCACCGCTCTAAGCTGTTGCCGGCTAAACACATCGTGTGAGCGGTTCCCCCGAGAGGAGGAGAGAGAGGAAAGAAAAGAGAGGAGGAGAGCGTCGCTCAGGTGTGAAGAGAGGAAAGAAAAGAGAGGAGGAGAGCGTCGCTCAGGTGTGAAGAGAGGAAAGAAAAGAGAGGAGGAGAGCGTCGCTCCAGTGTGAAGAGAGGAAAGAAAGAGAGGAGGAGAGCGTCGCTCAGGTGTGAAGAGAGGAAAGAAAGAGAGGAGGAGAGCGTCGCTCAGGTGTGAAGAGAGGAAAGAAAAGAGAGGAGGAGAGCGTCGCTCCAGTGTGAAGAGAGGAAAGAAAGAGAGGAGGAGAGCGTCGCTCAGGTGTGAAGAGAGAAAAGAAAGAGAGGAGGAGAGCGTCGCTCCAGTGTGAAGAGAGGAAAGAAAGAGAGGAGGAGAGCGTCGCTCAGGTGTGAAGAGAGAAAAGAAAGAGAGGAGGAGGCGAAAGGTGGAGGAGAAGTGACCGGAGGGATCTGTGCTGTACAGACAAACCAGGTTTGAACCAGGTTCAGATGTGTGAACCCGGTTCAGATGTGTGAACCAGGTCCAGATGTGTGAACCAGGTCCAGATGTGTGAACCAGGTTCAGATGTGTGAACCCGGTCCAGATGTGTGAACCCGGTCCAGATGTGTGAACCAGGTTCAGATGTGTGAACCCGGTCCAGATGTGTGAACCAGGTTCAGATGTGTGAACCCGGTCCAGATGTGTGAACCAGGTACAGATGTGAGAACCAGGTTCAGTGTCATGCTGGACGTCAACATGCAGGAGAGAAAGGTGGCAGATTAAACCTCTTTTTATTTAGTATACTTACGGTGTACAGCACTCCCATTAAAGGTCTCGTATTGTAGAAAATGTTGTGCCTTTAAATGAGGCCTCGGGACTTTTCAGGGCATCTTAAAGAGACAGGCGCTTTTTAACAATATAGCGTGCAAACGAAATGTCGTTGAAACCCAAAAGTATGAAACCTGATACGTCTCCTTTAAAATAGATTATGGAAATTTTTAGATTAATCTGCCGATTTATTCTTTTGTTTGATAAATAAGACATTTTGGGAGATAAAAAAAAAAAAAATGTCCGTCCCCCATTTCCTTAAATCCGAGAAGGCATATCCGAGGCAATTAAAAACCCAGAAAGTCCTGTTTGATATTAAGCCGGTGCCGCTATAAGAGTCCATTCAAACTCAGTGCACAAACTTCCAGAGCTTACATTAGTAAGAGGTGAGCGTTTAAAGGGCACCGCAATGTTTTCATCCTCTCAATCAAGTGAAAGGACACTTGCTTTTCCTTTTCTTTTTTTTTATCCCGGTGTGTGCCGAGGCAACTATTAGGAGGAATTAAGCCCGAGAAGACGTCCGCCGACCGGATGTGTTAGTCGATTGAACACCGTGAAGGAGGCAGAGGAGATAGTAGCGCCCGGTTTGTTGTCAAATGCTTTAATTCGTTTAATACCGCAACATTTCTGTTGATAAAAAGTTAATACATATAATTATTCATTCATACGTTTCAAGGACGCAGAGAGCTGCCGCCAGACTGCTCTTGTTTGGCCCCGCCCACTCTAGTGGGAAGATCTAGCTCTACATAACGAAGTGTACAAATACAATATGCAGCAAGGCCTTCTGTGGTTTGTTGAAGAAGAATTTCTGAAAGCAGAAACTTAATATAGAGTAGATTATGCAGTATGTGTGTTACAGGGTTTATACTGTTGAAATCTTAATCCAGCAAATAAGTGTGACCATAATCTTTCCATTTTGAAATAAATCAGTATAATCCTGTTTCACGGATAGTTAAAGACAGCACATGATGCCGATATCGTACCCTCACTGTTATGCTAAGGCTGCATTGAAATGACATCTTTTTATGCTATTAATATGTATGGCCAAGTGGGGCTATTACAAGGGATTTGGTAAATGAATGATGAACCCATTTTCAAAATGTCCCACGCCTCAGGCCAAAGTGGTCCCCCCCCCCCCAACAAAAATAATCAAGTAGTAGTTTATTTTTCAGACAAGCAATTTTAGAAAAATTCCATTGCGGCCTCACTCGAGTGAAAAAAGGTACCGAGCCAGCAGAGTGCGTCACAACGAGATGGATGCTTTCTCAATGCAGGAGTGTGTTATTATGGGATGGGGTCGAGCTGAAGGAGAATACGGCACCTTAAGCGTGTTAACAGATGGCGACGCGCCGAGAGGCCAGGTACCGGGGAGCAGAGCAGCTTTCACTGAAATAGCACAATGAGTAGGAGCTGAGCCGTGCTGTGACAAAGGCTGTATGTATATATATATACACATATGTATATATACACATGTATATATATATATACACATATGTATATATACACATGTATATATATATATATACACATATGTATATATACACATGTATATATATATATATACACATATGTATATATACACATATGTATATATATATATATACACATATGTATATATACACATGTATATATATATATATATATACACACATATGTATATATACATATATATATATACACACATATGTATATATACTGTATATATATATATGTGTATACATATATATGTATATATACATACATATAAATATGCATATATATACATATATATGTATATTTACATACATATAAATATGCATATATATACATATATATGTATGTACTGTATATGTATTTATGTATATAAATATATATGTATGTATATATATGTATGTATATATATATGTATGTATATATATGTGTATATATGTATGTATGTATATATATATATATATATATATATATATATACATACATATAAACAAGAGCAGTAGCTTAGAGATTTAAATGAACAATGACCTAAACACTGGATTTGTATTTACTATTCGACTGAATTGCACACGATCCAATTCTCCTTTTATTTATTTATTCGGCGATCATATTTGGCACCTTTTAATTCTCTATACAACATTTATTTCCATAAATAAATTTCAAAAAACAAGTAGCTCCATGAAATGCTGTTTGAAGCTTGTCCTCATATATAATTTTTTTTTTGATATTTTTTTATTTGTCTTTTCGTAAACCAGGGGCCATGTGGCGGCATGTCCTTCATATTCCCGCTCACGAAATACTCGATTCATAGAATCGGCCGATCTTCTCGCGTTAATGTAAATAGCCCCGTTGGGTCCCAGGGTTCCTCCATTAGCATCAAGCTCTGACTGCTGGTGGCTATCAGAGAGGGCAACGGTGAAGGAACCCTTCAGACAGCTGCACAATTATCTAAGTAGGGATGGAATGAAATCACATATTCAACGCTTTTCCTGCCACTCTTGAGCAACGCCACTTTATTTTCAACTGCGGGTGAAGACCTCTATTAACCTTCAGTCTCTTTTTCTTCCTTCAGATTGGTGGTTTTTATGCGGGGCGCGAGAGATAATTTCCAGTTTTCTACGCGGCACAATGTGGCACAGTTCATGAAAAGCCATCGAAAAAAACGACCTGCGGATTAGAGTTGAATTGTACTACTTAATATGCTAATAAGTGTAATTATGAATGTGATGATCTTCGCCCGGTCCTGTGTGTGATGCATCAAACTCATTACACGTCCCGTAATACTGTCAGATTAAGTGGATTTTTGGCGTCGGAATTAAAAAGAAAAAGGCAGATTTAGCAACGTTTGTGTTTGCATCACACTGAACCTGTTTCCACCCACACGGCTGATGCGTCTGGTACCAGAAAGAACTGCACTTGTTGAAGGTGGACGTGATCCGCGAGCTGGTGTTTACGTGTTGAAATCAACACATTTTTAAGGGCAACGCACTTTTAAATACCATCCCGACCCCTCGAGGTCAACGCCGAACCGTATAGCCAATCGTCTCTGCCGCAAGTGGCTACGCAGGGGGGGCGGGTCTTGCCCAGAAGAGCGTCCGTGTCAGTTTCCACTAATATTGTTGTTGTTACATTAACGCGTTCTCGTCCCAACTCGTCGTCACACTCAGGCAACAAAAAACACTTAATAAAATAAGTGAGTATACTTAAAAGTTAACTTAAAAACACCAACGTATTTTTTAGGTTTCTGCTCGAAATAACATACCCAAACTAAAAAGGGTGTATCTCTGCAACCACAAAGGCTATTTGAATAATGTCGGTGTTATAATAAAGGCAACCCATGTGAGCTTTGGTTCAGATGTGTAAATCTTAGTATATATGTTACTGGTTAAGAGTAAATAAGAGATGAAACACAGCAAAAATAGAAGTTTTAGGTTCGCTTTGGAGAAAAAAGCACTTTCAGGATGATTATCTCTTGGAACGGTGCAGAGCAAAGGTCAAAAAACACCCAGATGATAGCAACACATGGGAACAGTCTCTCTGCAAAGTTTGACTTTGAAAAAGTCAAGCAGAACAAAATTAAGAGAAGTTTTAGTACAGATAAGTTAGGCAAAATGGGCACATTTGGGCACCATCTGTTCAATTTGAATTTTCTCATGTACCAAACCATATATTTCACTTGTATATTACTTATGGTGTTCAATACATCCAAATACAGCAGTCTTTGGCAGCCTAAGTATAAAGCGCTAAAGCGATTCATGTTGCTGTGTTCTTTGGCTCATATCTCGGTGATGCTTTGGTGCAGAAGGATTTTGTAAAGATGTTTAGAATCTGTGTTAAATCGTCTTGCTTTTTGTCATCTGGCTTTTTCTGATAGCACCGAGCTACGGGTCAGTGGGCTGACTCCTGACAAAACTCTGATTATGATATTTTAATAATTCTTTTAGTTGGTGTTTGAGTTGTGTTGAAATGGCTTACTAATTCTTGTAGCCCAAGTTCTGCTGTTTAATTTGATGCATAACATATATACATTTGCTCATGTTTATTATAATGTTTTACACCATAATGTGTAGATTTCACCCCAATTGGGGGGGGGGGCACGGTTTTGTACGAAAACACGTAACTTAGCGACCAGCGGTCTCCTGATTGAAAGTCCTCCGCTGTACGCGTCTCCATACAAGCTTGTGTCACTGTAATGGCTCCATCGATGCATTAATGACACATAAGACACATATGAGCGTGCACGAGCACACAGCTGCGCATTAAAGAGACACTTCAAGCACTCAGCAACCCTGTCATCATCACCACCTACGACACAGTTTATCGCATCATTGTTGTATAAAAGAGAAGGTTCAGCTTATATATATATATCCTATATATATATATATATATATATATATATATATATGATGTGTATGCTATGATTTGTCCCACTTGAACAACAAGTTGCTAGATTAGACTTCTCTATTTTCTCTGTTTCACTGGGAGGAAAAAATGCTATTTATGGCGACTTCGACAGCCCTTATGACTCCCATTGAGAAATTGATTATTTTCCGGGGATGTGTGATCAACATCCCGATCTACGTTGCCATTTTTGCTCGATGTTGAATGCGCCGATCCTGCAGCGGTCTCGTCTGGATTGCTTCCCCACACACTTGTATTGTTCCCGTGCATTAAAACACGAGCATCGGGTTGCAATTTGTGCAACAACAAAAAAAATCCTAATTTTGTATCGTATATATATATTTGATTTGCAGCTGCTCACTCCTCACGTGATGGAAAACTGGCAGGGTCTCGTACATGCTGTTCATCGGTATCAAGTCGTGTAACGTGTTACACATTTAAGGGATGGATAATGAAAAAAAAATAGAAAAAAGAATCAATAACTAAGTGTCCTCCATGAAGCGCCTGTAAACTCAGAGAGCTCAATTACCTGCTCAAGCAATGTCGACCGGGCTGCGGAGGTCAGACAACAAAGCTGCTCGCAGCTTGTAAGTGTGCTGAAAAATCACCGTCCTGGAACGTGTGTGTGTGTGTGTGCGTGTGTGTGCGTGCGTGCGTGTGTGTGTGTGTGGAGGTCGGTTTCTTTGCCCGAGGACGATTTGTTGGAAATCATCTGAGGCAACATACCCAAACAAATATCCACCAGAGACAGTGGTGCTTTTTCTGAGCATATCAAAATAAAATAAATGCACATTTAACTCGTAGTAGAGGTGGAATGCAGTGGTACGGTTCGGTGTACACAACAATCATCCGGTGTGGTATGCGAGGGGGTGTTTAAGACTCACTCGTATTTATGTGGAGAAAAAAAAAAAGCATTAAATGCGTGTTATCTGAAATATTTCTGCAAAGACAGACGATTTAAAACTAAACGGTCAAATTGAAGGCGCTCGAGATGTACGCTGTGACTTTGAGTCCCACATTATGGGGTTGATATCCAGAGGATGAGAGCTCGCGTGATATATAACTTTGAGAGCATCTTTTGAGGAATGTTCTGTTGCGTAACGAACAGCCAGAGAGGCAGTGAGGGGGTTGAGTTTGGACACAGCCAGCGTGTCGACGCCACAGAAGACTTCAGACGACGTCGTTCTCAAAAAGGGCTGATTCATACTGACAATTACAAGAAAAACAGAGGGGAAAGAAAGAGGAATAAGGGTTGCAAAAAGCTTTTCTTTTTAGTAAAATGCCTTTTTTTAATATTGGCACAAATCATCATTGTTCTAAACGTTAACCAGGAAAGTAAAGTTATGTCTACTCAATTTCTTGCATTGTGACATCCCTATATATAAAAGGGATAAGATATGGCCGATAGAGGTCTTTACGCATGATGCTATATACATATACATATAAATATATATATATATATATATATATATATATATATATATATCTATATATAGATTCTTCTCTGTGATCCTTAGATATTCTAGTTGGAGCAGCTGTCTGACAGGTTTTTATAGTCTGTGCAGAATGAACCTCCCTGACATTTAGTTTCAGTGTCTGAATTCAAAGTGATCAAAATCTCCTCTTGTCAGTCCTCACATTCTTATTTTTTTCACTTTGCGGCCGGCTGGTTCGTCCGAGAAGCGGCGGCCAGCTGGCGGCACGCGGTAGCAGGTGGTGGCACGTGGTGGAACGTGGTAGCAGGTGGTGGCACGCGGTAGTAGGTGGTGGCACGTGGTGGAACGTGGTAGCAGGTGGTGGCACGCGGTAGCAGGTGGTGGCACGTGGTAGCAGGTGGTGGCACGTGATAGCAGGTGGTGGCACGTGGTAGCAGGTGGTGGCACGTGGTAGCAGGTGGTGGCACGTGATAGCAGGTGGTGGCACGCAGTAGCAGGTGGTGGCACGTGATAGCAGGTGGTGGCACGCGGTAGCAGGTGGTGGCACGTGGTAGCAGGTGGTGGCACGCGGTAGCAGGTGGTGGCACGTGGTAGCAGGTGGTGGCACGTGGTAGCACGCGGTAGCAGGTGGTGGCACGTGGTAGCAGGTGGTGGCACGTGGTAGCAGGTGGTGGCACGCGGTAGCAGGTGGTGGCACGCGTTAGTAGGTGGTGGCACGTGGTAGCAGGTGGTGGCACGTGGTAGCAGGTGGTGGCACGCAGTAGCAGGTGGTGGCACGCGTTAGTAGGTGGTGGCACGTGGTAGCACGCGGTAGCAGGTGGTGGCACGTGGTAGCAGGTGGTGGCACGCGGTAGCAGGTGGTGGCACGCGTTAGTAGGTGGTGGCACGTGGTAGCAGGTGGTGGCACGTGGTAGCACGCGGTAGCAGGTGGTGGCACGTGGTAGCAGGTGGTGGCACGCGGTAGCAGGTGGTGGCACGCGTTAGTAGGTGGTAGCACGTGGTGGCAGGTGGTGGCACGTGGTGGCACGTGATAGCAGGTGGTGGCACGTGGTGGCACGTGATAGCAGGTGGTGGCACGTGGTAGCAGGTGGTGGCACGTGATAGCAGGTGGTGGCACGTGGTAGCAGGTGGTAGCAGGTGGTGGCAGGTGGTAGCAGGTGGTGGCACGTGATAGCAGGTGGTGGCACGTGGTAGCAGGTGGTGGCACGTGATAGCAGGTGGTGGCACGCGGTAGCAGGTGGTGGCACGTGGTAGCAGGTGGTGGCACGCGGTAGCAGGTGGTGGCACGTGGTAGCAGGTGGTGGCACGTGGTGGCACGTGATAGCAGGTGGTGGCACGTGGTAGCAGGTGGTGGCACGTGGTAGCACGCGGTAGCAGGTGGTGGCACGTGGTAGCAGGTGGTGGCACGCGTTAGTAGGTGGTGGCACGTGGTAGCACGCGGTAGCAGGTGGTGGCACGTGGTAGCAGGTGGTGGCACGCGGTAGCAGGTGGTGGCACGCGTTAGTAGGTGGTGGCACGTGGTAGCAGGTGGTGGCAGGTGGTGGCACGTGATAGCAGGTGGTGGCACGTGGTAGCAGGTGGTGGCACGCGGTAGCAGGTGGTGGCACGCGTTAGTAGGTGGTGGCACGTGGTAGCAGGTGGTGGCACGCAGTAGCAGGTGGTGGCACGTGGTGGCACGTGGTAGCAGGTGGTGGCACGCGGTAGTAGGTGGTGGCACGCGGTAGCAGGTGGTGGCACGTGGTAGCAGGTGGTGGTACGTGGTGGCAGGTGGTGGCACGTGGTAGCAGGTGGTGGCACGTGGTGGCACGTGATAGCAGGTGGTGGCACGTGGTAGCAGGTGGTGGCACGCGGTAGCAGGTGGTGGCATGTGGTAGCAGGTGGTGGCACGTGGTGGCACGTGGTAGCAGGTGGTGGCACGTGGTAGCAGGTGGTGGCACGCGGTAGCAGGTGGTGGCACGTGATAGCAGGTGGTGGCACGTGGTAGCAGGTGGTGGCACCCGGTAGCAGGTGGTGCCACGCGTTATTAGGTGGTGGCACGTGGTAGCAGGTGGTGGCACGTGGTGGCACGTGGTAGCAGGTGGTGGCACGTGGTAGTAGGTGGTGGCACATGGTAGCAGGTGGTGGCATTCGGTGGCACTTGGTAGCAGGTGGTGGCACGTGTTAGCAGGTGGTGGCACGTGGTAGTAGGTGGTGGCACTTGGTAGCAGGTGTGGCACGTGGTAGTAGGTGGTGGCACTTGGTAGCAGGTGGTGGCACGTGGTAGCAGGTGGTGGCATTCGGTGGCACTTGGTGGCACGTGGTAGCAGGTGGTGGCATTCGGTGGCACTTGGTAGCAGGTGGTAGCAGGTGGTGGCAGGTGCACGCGATGACATCGGATGAAAGGCTTGATGGGGAGACGTTATTAAAAGAGTCGGTGAGGTGGCTCGAATCAACGAGGCGAGTAGCGAGAGCCCGGAAAAAACTCCCGAAGCTCAGTCAAAAGACACAAAAGGCCCCGGTAAATGTCAGCCCGCCTGGAATGAAACAATAGATTCAAATAGAGTCGACTCTCCAAATTGATAATCCAGCCGCCAGCGGGGGTTTTCTCATCCAAAGCGGAGAGCGGTGCACCGGCAGGGTAGTTAACCGGTAATCAAGTCACATCCGTCATCCAATTCAGGATTCTCCACCTCACTCTGCACCCCCCCCCCACACACACACACACTCCCCCTCAGCCTGGCTTACCTCGCCCTCCTGTCTTTTCCCTGAGTGGCTCTTGGAAGTTGGGGAGAGGTTTCACTGATTGCCCCTGATGTGTGAATCAGATGCTTCTGCCAGTTCCTAACTTCTCAGCCGTCGGTCAGGCGGAGGGAAGCTGCAGGTAGACGAGTGATATTTAGCCCAATATCAGGATTATTTTAGCTGTATGATACCTTCATGCAATTAGAAAATGAGGCCAGCGGTGGTGATATGTATCAAGATATAGGACCAGATGTGAAAGTGGGTCGTTTTTTGAGATGTCATCAGCATTCTTATGTCGCCTTATTTACATTTTACTTAGTTTACGCCGTTATTTTAAGCCTAAGTATATTAACCAAAAAGTGTGATTACACACACACACACACAGAGGTATTGTGCTTAGTGTCATCATGTGGCTGGGATCCTCCATTAAGCACTTTCCACCTTTGCTAACCCAAATCACCTCATGTTTCACATCCACGGTTCTTAAACAACGTTCTGCTTCAGTTTTTCTGAGGTCGTCCTCGAAGCGCTTCGCTCGTCCTAGTCCTGGTGTCAGACCTGTTTCTACCGGTGCAATGCATTGTGGGAACTCCTGACCCAAATATGTTTTGACTTTACATGCAGCAAATTAAAATGCGACTAAATTGTAAATGTCCTTAAATTAAGAGAAGACAAAAAGGAGAAGTCAACTCCAACTTTGCTCTTACCCAGGTGTGATGAATGATATATGCCACCTAATACCATGAATTGGAGGCGTGTTGTTAATTGGTAATTATTAGCAAAGGTAACGCCCCCTAAACTCCATATAAAGGCACGTGTTTTGGCGTGTGCAAATGAAAGGCAGAGAATTCGACAGAGTAAACATGTGATTGAGAACAATTGGACGGTTCTTTATTTCCCCCGATTTGAGGAATATAATCATTATAATTCCTCTAAAACATTTTAATAACATCAATTTGATTCTACGATATTCATGCTTTTTTTAATGTTCCCTAAATTTCCTTCCGGACAAACAAACAAACAAACAAGAGTGCTCGTGACCCAACACGAATGAATCCAAGGGCACTAATGGATTAACAACAAGTTGTGAATACAAACAAAATGTCGGATAAAAAAACGGATTATGCATTTTGTTTGTAAAAAAATGGGCATTGAACATTGCGGCGCTCGTATCCCGAGGACGTCTCCTCTGGTGGAAAACAGATTACTTCTTGTAGCGACACTGGAGACAATGTTGGATCACACGTCGTCATAGAAATGCGTCTCCGAGGGAGGAGAAGAGGGCAAAAGGAAGGTGAGGCTGTCCCACGTTCAACAACAGGATCTCTGTGTCGTCGAGTCAACACAACGAGTCCGAGCTTAATCCGGCTTGATGAGAGCGCAACAATCACTGACGCTGGAAGCGGGGTTTGCTTTTTGCGAGGGTGGGCGGGATTGCTTTAGAATTGAAGCCGGCGGCCGGAGGAGGTTATGGGATGCTCTTCAAGCCGTACTGTGGTGGGCGGCACCGTCGGCCTTCGGAGGAGAGACTCCGACACGTCGGTGTGAAACCTCGAGCGGGAAGACGCACAGTAGAAGCTGAACGTCAGAGTGTTGTATGAAATACATGCCCTGTGTGAATATATATATTATATATATGTATATATATGTGTGTGTATATATATATATGTGTGTGTATATATATGTATATATATATATATATATATGTGTATGTATATATATGTGTATATACTGTATATATGTGTATGTATGTGTATATACATATATATATGTGTGTATGTATGTGTATATACATATATATATATATATGTGTGTATAAGTATATATATGTTTATATATATAAATATAGATACACACACATATATATACATATATATGTGTATATATATGTGTGTATGTATATATATATATGTGTATAAGTATATATATATATATACATATATATACACACATATATATACATACAGATATATATATGTATGTATGGTGGGTATATATGTATACTGTATGCATATATATGTATGTATATATACACACATATATGTATATATATATATACATATATGTGTGCATGTATATATGTGTATATATATGTATGTATTTATATATATATGTATATATATACATATATACGCTATGGCTTGAACCTTTTTTGGAATCAATTTGGAATCAAATGCAGTTCATAGTCACTGCGCTTATGATTTTGATTGTACACGACAACAAAGAGAAAAGAGTCTGATGAGCTCAACCAAACTCTCAGGACTTCCTTTTCTCTTTACGTATTGGCTGGAGCTAAAACTGATAAAAGAGACAAAAGAGAGAAAAAACTTAGTATTATTATTGAATTACATTCACTTTTCTTTGCATTTGCCAACTCTGTTTTGTCTCACTCGTGTTTCTATTGTGACAACTGTACCTATCCCTCAAGGAACAGTACTGTAGAGGAGTGATGGTGTTACACATCGAGGGAAAGTAATTGGCATCTACTTGTGCATGAAAATGCCTGCGAGTAATCATTGAATTATTCATTTTAATATGTTAAGTATTTCTATTTCAATGCCTTGAGGCTCCCTCGGTGGAAAGTTACGTAACTTAAATGATGAGCAGATAAGGAGGACTCACTTTTTGAGGATGTGTATAATTTTCATCACTGTCAATGTTTTACTTTTTTTTTTTATCAACTGCTCAAACGGAGCCTGAAAGGAATTACAGTAATAATGAAAAAATTCAAACAAAATTTATTTGTAATATTTCTGATGAACCTAGAAGTCAAAAATTGACACGCAAAAGGCAGAAAATCCATTATTTCTTTCCACACGCTCTCAATTCCAATCGCATAATTCGAGAACGAGTGGGTTATGCAGAATATCTGCATTTATTGCTCATGTGTAAAATTGGTTTAAAATACTTCAATTTCATCTATCTAAATGATAAAGTACTTGAATGGAAATTGCTTTCCACTTAATTATTTAGCAGATGCATCCGGGCTCTCAGTGTTAGATGGGTCTCTTTTCCAAATTATTATGAACAGATTGGCTTTTTAAATATATAATATATATATAATAAATATATATATAATACATATATATATATATAATATATATGACAATTGTTCTATTAACTCCTTTTTTATATATATAATAAATATATATATATATATAATAAGAAAATAAATAAATAATATATATAATATATATATACACATTATATATGACAATTATTCTATTATTTATCCTTTTTTTTAAATATATATAATATATATCATAAATATATATATAATAAATATATATATTATATACATATTATATTATATATATATATGACAATTATTCTATTAACTATCCTTACTTAACAGAATAATTTGTTCAGTGAACTGAAATTGGGAAACGATTGTAAGAAGACGTATTAGAGTAACTATTCTACAATTATTCCACACCAGCGCTGCAATAAGAAACCAAAGAACGCAGTCAGTACCACGTGCAATAAAATACAATAATAAATACACGCCTCCTCACAAATACACATCCCATTGCCCCAAATAAAAAAGATGAATAACTTTCTTTGAAAAACTAGCAAGCTGGCAGATAACTTCAGAAGTTCAGGGTCGCTTTGGGCCGTCATAAATTATCTTTTGATGTAGTCTATAATCAGATAAAAAGAGGGCTGATTATTGAATATTTCCGGCAACACTTGCATTACAAATAAGACAAAAAAGACATTAGTTAGATTTGAAGTACAAAGTAATACTCCTAAAACATTACATTAAACGTACAATCGGGTCAGTATTCATCATTATTTATTACATTTGCATTGCTTGGAATTGGTGATATGTTATGAAATCTTAATTGCACATTTTCAATAGATATCCTGGATATGTTGTGCGTTACCTTGACCTTTTGATGACAAAGCAAAATTAGCTTCCTCACCACCAATTGTTTAACTATGCCCCCCCAATAAACAATTAAAGAAGATTTAGTGCCAGACATCCCTTGACATGCATGCAATTAATATCCCCTGTGCCGTCTGCGATTGTTTTTACACCCGTTGGTAAACATGGCTGACTTTAGTTGCAGATGTTGCATGGTGGTCATGCTCCGCTAGAGGAATATATTAACTTGCCGACAGGCCCTGGGCAGACCCTCTTATTCAAACTATTTATTTGCCCCCACCCTCGTAATGGCATAATTAATCCAGCCTGAAATTGGAAGAAGCACACAAACCGCTGTCTGGCTGTAATCTGCATGACGGCAAATAAAAAGCGCCTCGTGTGCCGAGGAGCCGTGTGTTGGTTTCTGTGACCGCCGCCTTGTAAAATAATAAATATTTAACTTTGACACGGTGCGTTAGCATGCGTGAGTAACACACTGGCGCTCGCTTGTTCGGGAACGTTGTTTTCATTTTCCGGTCCAAGACTTGGTGAGGCGGCGGCTCGTCGGGCCCCTCCGACGAACACCGACACAATCTGGACGTCTGCCGTCGTCAGATGTTTATGTAATAAGTGCACAACGCATGAGGATTTACTTTACGGTCTTTTACCGTTTTTTCTCTTTCTTTCTACTATGCCTGTTATTCCACTGCAGATAGAACCGCTTCGGTGTTGGTGGGATCAACCAAAACAAAGGGTCAGTTTTACGGTGTTTGTGGGGTCAACCAAAACAAAGGGTCAGTTTTACGGTGTTTGTGGGGTCAACCAAAACAAAGGGTCAATTTTACGGTGTTGGTGGGGTCAACCAAAACAAAGGGTCAGTTTTACGGTGTTGGTGGGATCAACCAAAACAAAGGGTCAGTTTTACGGTGTTGGTGGGATCAACCAAAACAAAGGGTCAATTTTACGGTGTTGGTGGGGTCAACCAAAACAAAGGGTCAGTTTTACGGTGTTGGTGGGATCAACCAAAACAAAGGGTCAGTTTTACGGTGTTGGTGGGGTCAACCAAAACAAAGGGTCTGTTTTACGGTGTTGGTGGGATCAACCAAAACAAAGGGTCAGTTTTACGGTGTTGGTGGGATCAACCAAAACAAAGGGTCAGTTTTACGGTGTTGGTGGGGTCAACCAAAACAAAGGGTCAGTTTTACGGTGCTGGTGGGGTCAACCAAAACAAAGGGTCAGTTTTACGGTGTTGGTGGGATCAACCAAAACAAAGGGTCAGTTTTACGGTGTTGGTGGGGTCAACCAAAACAAAGGGTCTGTTTTACGGTGTTGGTGGGATCAACCAAAACAAAGGGTCAGTTTTACGGTGTTCATGTCCAAACACAACCGATCCGAAAAACAAAAAATGACCTTTTGTAATGTGGAATGAAGTACACTTAACTGGACTGATTGGTGGAAACATCCCATGAATATTTAATACTTGTTTTTAAAAAAAGCAAGGTTGGTAAACTTGAGAAAATAGAAAGAGTATGCTAGATTTAAATAATCCTCCAACCGAAAAAGTAGTGAGCAGTACTCGC
Source organism: Cyclopterus lumpus (assembly GCF_009769545.1). Lineage (NCBI taxonomy): Eukaryota > Metazoa > Chordata > Actinopteri > Perciformes > Cyclopteridae > Cyclopterus > Cyclopterus lumpus. The sequence goes on from NC_046968.1 coordinate 26,954,657, forward strand.
TCTAACCAAAATTGGATAAAACTATCAAGAAAGTCGCAGAGTCGGCAACAATGACGGCTCGTCTTTTTTTTCCAGAAATTCAACAAAAATCAAAAGAAATGTTTTGAAAGATTAGGGATTAGCAACCCTGTGTTCAATCCCAACTCTTCCACTAAAAAAAGTACACTGACTATTGTGCAATTTGTATAGAAACTTGGTCCAAAAACTGATTTCTGTCCCTGTGTGCTGTATTTGGTGATGCAGGTACTTCAAAGGGATCCACGCGTTCGTTCAACGGACTTCTTTGCCCTGAATTGACCCCGTCAAGTGGCACTTTATGAGTTCAGATTTAGATTTTTCAAGTAAAATCCATAACAGATACTAAGAAAGATGCTTGCTTTTTTTAACTTAAAGATCTCGGTAATTTTTTTGTCATCATGGATGATAGCCGTTATAAAACAGATAAACAGGGTCTTACTCTGGCTGTTTCCAAGAAAGGACCTATTCTCGGCTGTGTGTATGTTCATTGGATTATGTATATAGCTAACATGTGGAATGAATGATTGATAGTGCTCATATTTCAGCTCTGGGTGGGTATTAAAATCACAGGTCTGGTGGTGGAGGAGCCTCCGAAGACACTCGGCCCAGGGGAATCCTTTAATTTGTCCTTGTCTGAACCGCCGGCTGAATTTTCCAAAAATAGCCACGAGAGTTAATGTCGGAGAGGGGGAGACGTTAAGATTACTCAATCCGCTAAAACACTCCCGTTGAGCTCCTCTGTGACTATTTTACGGCGGCTAATTGCTAAGCAGAAGATGGCGGACGATATCCTCCATGTCCCCGTATTAAAGTTGTATTCGTCTCTACAAATTTTGTTTTTTTCCCCAGATGGGTATCAGCTCGGTTTTCTAAGGGGCCAACAAACCCCGTTGAATTTGCTTTTCCAGGTTTGTTTGTTATTGTTTTGTCACAGCGGCTCAAATTCCCGTGAGCTAGAAAACATGAAAAGGGAAAACGTGCAAACGTGAGACTCGACCCAATGACTTCAATTGTCCACATGGCGGCAATGTAATTAAACCCCAAAAATGAAATTTTGGAAAGGCCATATTTCTCAACACTGTTTGTCCGGCTCAATGTGCTCTACAAATGCGTCTTTTTGGACCAAAATAAGGGCTGCCGGATGACATTTTCCACCATTTCTTTTTGACAACTCTTCTTAAACCGAGATCTATTATATCTTTATTCAATTTAACAATTCTCAAAGGCGCGTTGATATCATAGTTAAGTTTTGTAGCGATCTGTTATGACTACCTAGGTTGTTTATCATGTTAACTCACGACACCCCGCCGGCAACCAATCCCCTCTATGTTCCTTTTGGAAAAGAGTGACAAAAGCGGAAATGCGGAGTGAGGATTGACGTCCGTCTTCTTTGTTTTCGACTGTTATAAAGTCCGCGCTACCGTTAGATCTGAGGGTTGCTTTTGTCGTGACTGCGAGGCCGGGACATCCGGAGCATATTCGGACAATCGCCATAACTTGCTATGGCGGTGCAGAAAGAGACGCTTCTTTAAGGAAAGGCACGGACTGGACTTCCGGGGACTGGACTCACCTGACTCACCGACACTCTGTTAAAAAGCCATGAGAGAACCTTTTGTTTCAAGAGGTTGTGTTTCACCTTCTTGTGTTGACTGAACTGCACAAGAAAGACTATGATTTGGTTGTGATTGAGTGAAAAGGGAATTGCGAAATGGACTTGTTTGCTATACCACGATGTGTTTTGTTGTGCCTGCCCATGACTTCACCTTGACTTCATCTTGAGCGATTTCTGTTGTGGTGTATAATTGTGTGGTTTTTGGGGAATGTATCTTGGAGGGTTCAATACATGTGTGTTGAGGAATATTATCCTCTATACTTGAGCCCTGTGTGCGGTTGATTTAAAATGACAAATAGTGACTCCAACCCTGAAGTAAATATTGTTAGGCACCGACCTAGCTGGCACCCCCAAGCAACCAGTCATTACCGTTACAGTTTTCAAGATATTGTGCCAATGAACTTTAAAAAAAGTGACTTGGCTCAGCACAAAGTTGACAATCATTGAGCCAATAATTGGATTCGTCCACAAGAGCACCCCGAAACATAAACTGAAGGTTTCATTCCAACTGATCGCTATGCGGTGCTACGAATGCAAAAACGCCCAACGTGGAACAACACAAATCTGAATGCAAAATTAGAAATGTTTTTGTCCAATTATGTTTTTTTTATGACATGGTTGAATCGCTCCATTGGCTCAAAAACATGTTTTTATTTGCAGTTGAAACATTTCCCCAAATGCCACCAACAGTACCAACAGACTTTTTGACTGTTGGTACTTTGAGTGTGCATACATTGTCATAATGAAACAAGTGCAGGAATAAACCAACTTTGCTTAGCTTTCTGAAGCCCAAAACCTTTTTTTTTGGACAATTGAGCTTCTTCTTTCTGTTGAGAGAAAAAGGTCTTGAACCCAGAATGCCCACTTGCAGCTATATTTTTATTTTACAAACAACGTGGGCAGAAGAATGCTTCCCCAGCTCCATATATGCTCCCGAACAGCATATATGAAATATACCAAAGCACAAAAGTAATGGAGAACTAAATAAATAAAGATGAGAGAAGGCTATAGTTGTAGCAACAAAACAACTCCACGATACATTCAGCCTGTTCTACTTCCCGGGGAGTCTAATACAGCTCGGTAGTGTGATGATGGATTATAAAGAGGTAGATGGGTCACGTGTTATTTTTCTCCATACTTACATTGCGTAGGTTTGTGCCTATTGTTCCCCTGGTTACATATTACAGTTTTACTTTGAGAAGAAATTGGTTGGTTAATGTGATGCTAAATGATGTGGAGAAAAAGAGGGTTGAAACCGTAAAGTTGTACTTTTTTTTCCCCCTTTCTTCTTTTCTAATGCAAAACAGTACAATTTGAGGTACAGTATGTAATGAGTAGTCTAAAAGAAAAAGATGCACTTATGCTGTATTTAAAGACTTTGTCAACAGTGGACTATGAGCTCCTGCAGCGCTCTCTCCGAGGCAAGATTCCACTATTTAAGCTACCTTGACCGGAGTATTCAGCGCTGCTTCCTTTAGCCTCAGCAGGGTCAGCGTCGTATAACTCCCGAGACCCACTGTGACTTCAAGGGCAAGGAAATGTTTGACCTCAATAATCTCATCCTATAAATGATCCGTTGCGTGCCTCAGTGGTGCCATTTCTGATATCATAAGCCTTTTTGTTGGGCATCCTGGTCCCTCTTCATCACACTTCTCTTTAAAAGAAAGGCATCTTTGTGTGGGATGAGGAGGACCGGAGGTCACGGTGAGGTCACGCAGCTGTTACCCTGTGTTTGGTAATGAGCAGCTTCTAAAAAATAATCCAGACTTTGTGGTGTGCATGTTTCCGTGTCAGTTGGCCTCCAAATTATGGGACTTATTTATTTCATACCCGAGGGCCCGTTCCATTGGGTGTTGAATAATAAAGCAGACAGGGAGGAAATCTCTCACAGCCATCCCTCTTTCTCTCTTTTTTTTTTCTTCTCCCCGTTGCCTGAACCTGCAAATAAATTCCCCCTCAGCCAACGCCATATGGTGGCGAGACACGTGTGGGACTCGGTGTGCCGTGTTATTTATTCATCTCCCAGGTGTTGCTTTTTCTATTAGTGATGTATGTGTTATTGTGTATGATCTGCTGCTGGGATTTTTTTGGAAGAAAGCTGAAAATGGAAGCCGTGGATTCAGAATAATGTGGCGAGCCATTACAGCTAGTAAACAGTAGCAAGTGGGAACCGGTTATGAAAAGTGATTAATGTAAAGTGAACAGATTTTGTGATTACCAGCAAGTATTTAGAAAGGAATTATTCAGCTATATTAAGCGTGCGCGCTTTGCTGGAAGCCGCCGCCGTCGGATTACATGGGAGGGTAAAAAAAAAAAGAATAAATCATTTTGGGCATTCATTTCTTGTTGTGAGAAAAAAAAATGAAATCTGTTCCTTTATATAAAAAGCTGTGCTGGTGTTTGCTGTGGTTATTTATAACTTTAGATTTTAAACTTGGATCAGGTTTACTCGTTTGAATAAAATGAATAAAACTATCAGACGAACGTAAACATGTTATTCAATGAATCTGTTATTAATTCAAAAAGGTAACCTTGGATTTATTGCATCTTCTTGCATTTATTTTGCAGGCTCTCGGTGTCGATCATTAACCTCCTGTACATCAATCTCAAAATTAGCTCTCATATAATAGTGCCTGTCGAAGAGTGAAATTGGTTTATTCATCTCATCAGTCTTATTTTGACAGTCCCGGTGTACGATTTTGTTGTTAAATAAAAAAAAAATTGTTGCAAAGGAGTGTTGACGCGTCATATTTGTTGTCGTTTTCCCCGTCTGCTATCTGCAGAAGGGAAGGTTGATTATTTAGATTATAAACAATTAGAGGATTCACAATCAGATGTATGGGCATTATGGGAAATGCATGTCCTTGAGTCTATTTTCTGAGCAGGGTATACTTCATTTTAAACGACCTCCCCAGAAGAGCTGTTGCCGTCCTGGAGTCGGTAAACAAGGAGGTTATATTAAATGAAATATTTATTCAGGACGGTGAAACCGAACACGTGGTAACCCTCATCACACAAATGTACATTTCACGTCCATTAAAGATGTAAAAAAAGTAAATGAAGTCGTCAACTACGGGGCCACCAGATGCCACGTGTGTGTGTGTTGGGTCATCTTTTACTCCTCTTGTCCTTCTTAATGTCTTCTTTTTGTAGCCCCCGATCTTCTTTGTGCACTCAAGTCGCAATAAAAAAAACTAAACATTTATGACGGCTATAGTTCATGCGAACATTCTGTCAAGCGATATTTGCCTCGGTAATAAATGACGGGAACACCTCCGTTTGTGCCATTCAATAGAGGGAAACTGGATTTCACAAATGTGCCGTGTGTGATTTCACCCTTTTTCTTAATAATTGGATGGACTACATGGATTATTTAAATTGGGAGTTACGGGGGGGGCATACCTCTGGTCAAAAGACATCTCTCTATAAAACCAGCCTCTGCTAAATGTGGTTGATTGAAAGGAATGGACGTTCATCCCAGGGACTGTTCTGAGGAGATATTAGTTATCTCCCTTTGACAATAGTGCTTTGAAACACCTCTTTTCTCCCAAAGGGTGATGTTTATGAGTGAATTCTCGCAGCCAGCGGGCAGACATTTCATAGTGAAATCTCAACCCTCTCGTTCTCTCAACAGACAAAGCTACGATGGGCTGGAAAAGAGGCTAAAGGAGGTCTTCAGTGAACGGAGCAGCATCCTGCACCAGCTCTCCAAGACATCAAAGGAGCTGGACAGCATAAAAGGCAACCTGCAGGTTGGAAATGCATTGTTTCTGTTTGAGAGATACAGCAACGCTGGAAGGCTCAGTGAGGAGGGGGGGGGTCATCCTCTATCAGCCGTATGATGACTGGGGAAAGACTCTCCCCACTTATCTTTCAATCAATCTGTTGTAAAAGCAACTCGCTGCTATTAAATGTTAATGTGCAAATGGTTTTATTTTTAATTTGGTGAGAACCACCCATTGTTGTGAATGTGATGCGTTTACTGGGAAACAGAGACGGAAAAGCAGATTAGTGAGCGAATCTTTTTCTTTTGCACTAATGACACAAACACTGCTCAGTCGAATTTGCAAAGCATTTAACTATAAGCGTTAATACTCTGCTTAAAGGATGACTACACATATGTGGAAATATGTATCCCCTTTGTTAGCAAATTGACCAAAATGCATGCCAACTGTTATCCTGCCACGCCCCCTCTCCAACCCCCTCGTGGGAGAGGGTTGATGGGTAATATCTATGGTTGTAAAATACCAGTAGCCCAATCGTGCCGTGTATTGATAACTCCCTGAAGTAGCAGACCCATTTGTAATTTACCTTTCCGCTGAATCCCGCCCCTCGAACATAGACCGGCCAATCATAGCTAAGCAGGGGCCATCTCCGACCAGGGTGGACGGCTAATCGGCTGGATTTGGAGCTAGTCGTGGTCAAACGTTGCGTAATGGTGATACTTGGGGGCGTGGCTTAGCGAAGGGTCATTTGCTACTTTTTTAAAACTTTTAGTTTAATCTTGAATTTATAATATTCTCTAAATTGTAAAGCTTCAGCTTGAGTTGTTCATGGGGCAGCAAACGGTTCCAGCCTGAAAACAATGTTGCCCAAACAAGAAGTTCATTTTAATTAATGGCACACGTTCCTTCTGAAAGACTGTTGGAGAGCTTTTTTTAAAACCAGGATGTAAACAAACGTGTGGCTCCCTCGAGATGAGTTTTTAGAAATGAAAAATATTGTCGTCTAAAGATGTTTGTATACACCCCCCCCCCCCCCCCCCCCCCCCCCCCCCCCCTCCGACTATGCATGCATATATGTCTGCTGGTGTTTTTCAACTTTACTTTGCCCTAATTAAATTTGTCCTGAAACCAAAGATGCGATACGTTTACCCCGACTCTGAGAGCAAGGCTGATTCTGCATAATGTAAGAATAAAAATAAGACACAAGACAGCTTTAGGTGCATGGAAACGAGGATTAATATCTCTGTTGCAAACGCAGGTATCTGTTGGTTAGGAAAAACACACTGGTCTCGGATATTTTATTGAGTAATGTACTTATATATATATATAAATAAATATATACATACATAAAATATATATGTATATATATATATATACACATCAGCAATATCAGCATTTCACAAAACAGTTATCTCTGTGCAGATACGTACTTTCCACCAGTCAGTTTAGGTCAACTTCATTATGGCATTTTGCAAGAAATTAAAAGAATCTCAATTATACATCCAGATATTTGAATAATTTAGCGTGTTTCAGTCGCATCAGTGTACGCAACAATGATCCTGCAAAATATGCCTCCCTCTTGGACATTTAGCAGTGCGACTCATCACCGGCCTCACGGTCAGATCACGACCCCCCAGGCTTCTGGACACCTTTGTGGGGTCAGAAAATCACCCCAGAAAAATAGAAAAAAGGTATATGAAAAAAAAAAGAAAATCCGGCATGTGTGTGCAAGTTATGTCCCATGGACTCTCATCATCCCCAGGGGGCGGTCTTTGATATCTATTCCCTCCAGGCCAGCTAGGTTGGCATCTATCTTCGACCCCCGAGCCCCTGAGCCAACCTCTGGGGCGGAGGTCGAGTTAGAATAGTGGTGCTGTGGAACAACTCCATTCTTCAGGAGGAAAACATCATCTACATAAAGATATAAATCACGAAAGGTTTAAAAGAGGTTCAAGTCAACAGGGAGCAGCGGTTGGTATTCCTGGAAAGATCAGATGGAGCAAGTGTTTATGGTTTTTAAAGAGTACCCCGTAGGTGGAGGTCAGCAACGCTCGTTACGGAGCTTCGTGTGATGGGGAATTTTATTCTCGGCAGCGGCTCCCGGTGTTTAGATCTCGTGAAGAAGCCACCGCAAGAATATAAGTTGTTTCTTTTTGCCCAGCACCGAACTGTGGACTTCGAGTTAAAAGTAGCTGTTTTGTTTAAATGATGAAGTTGCTTAAAGGGTTGTAGATCTGTGGGCCAGATGCTGCACATCTTTATTCCACTTCCTTATCACAATGAAAACAGTAACACTATGACAGATCCAGTGAACATCACTTAGTTTTGACGTGCTAATGTAGGATCTGTAAATTATTACCATATTGGCTTTGATATGATGTGGCAACAGCGGCTTCTGCTGTGGATTTTATAATGTGTGCAAGAGTGGGCCAAGTTCGGTGGGTTGTTTTATAACATAACGTAAATGAGGTAAAGTGGAGCATCAAATCACACAAACATCTACAGTTATTATTATTTATCATGTATATATATACATATATATATATACACATACACATAAAATATATATATATACATAACATAAATAAATATATATATACATACATAAAATTAATAAATATATATATACATAAAATAAATATATACATAAATAAATATATACATAATATAAATAAATATATACATTACAAATATATATATATATATATACACATAAAATAAATATATACATAAAATAAATATATACATAAAATACATATATATATATATTCATTTGTATACCTTGGAAAATGGCAGGAATGTGTATTTGATGATTTCTGGCATCCAAATGTTAAAATGAAAGTGCATCCAAACAGTAAGCCTGTTTTCAGATGACATAAGAAACAGGAGGAGTAGAAAAGTGGTCATTCGACTCGCGATGCAATTATTGATTTCAAGGGGATTTTTAACGACAGAGAGAAGGCACCGATTGGTGTAATTCTGCGAATAAAATACATTTCCGAGCCGTTTAATTTGTCTAACTTCGCCAGCTGTAAAAGTGAATATACCTTCTTCATCGTCAAGAGCTAATTTTGTCGCCTTTCTCTTCAACATAAATGAACACAAAGTGAATTGAGGGACTCCTCTGAGAGTTCTCTTTCCATAACTGTGGTGTTAATTGCCACAGATTTCCCCCTTGAAGCACAATTTAAAGAGACGCTTTCTCTCCCTCCGAATCCACATTTTCTTAGAAGTCTGGAGATTTCTGTTCAGCTCTTAACAACTTTAAAATATCTTAAGAGGGCTTGTAAGGCAATCAGAGACCTAACTAATCCATAATTACCCATCAGGCAGGTGGTGGTTTGGTGCCAGCAGAACCCAATCTGTACCCTCGTTAGGCTCTTTAGAAGACATCTATCACCCGATTGTTAACGGCCACATCGTCTTATGGGGGACCAGTTTACATCTGCTCCATCATACAATAATATTCACCTAAATTATCTTACGATTCTGCTGTTTCCGTCATTGCTATGTGTAACACTCACACAGTTTTTGACTGTTTTGACTGTTGCTTGAAGGAACTCGTAAACTTGAACACCCGGAGGAGGGGCGTTTTGTGGGTGCTTTGAAATAATTCTCACTTTTGAGTTTCTTCCGCCCTCTTTTTAGTCGCTGAAGAACGACGACTCGGTGGCCAAGAAGGATGTGCAGAGGATCCTGGAGCTCAGCCACAAACAGAGGTAAAGCGAAGCATCGTGGATACTCGCACACGAGTGACCGACGGTATCTTGCTTGTGTTCAGTCACCACCATTAGTTAAGTGTTATGTGAGCATTTAATTACAAGTAATACACATTAAAGCCTGTAAAGTTGGAGCAACTATTTCTGGCGTGCTATAAAGATTATCCCCTGAAAAATGCAAGTTTCTCATTAACACCCAAATCATCGTTGGGTGTTTTTTTGTTGTTTTTTCTATAATAAACCCACATGATGCTTTTACACACTGGTCAAAGTTTCATAGTTTCACAACAACCGTCATTTCTGACACTTGGAATTTAATAAATAGTCTTCACGTTACCTCGAAGTTAAAGTATATTTACTTTTGCTACTCGCCCTCAACGGCGATGATCTATTGATCGCGATTGCTAAACTCATTATTTTATTTGTCGACATGTTCTTATTGGCATCCAAAATGTGCAGGTATTGGAAACAGCTGCAAAAAAATAAAAACCTACACTGCAAGTTTCCGATAAGGTGTGGACAAGCTTAAAGAGAGAAAATAATGTGCGTGAGGTCTGAAAAAAAAGGCCTTGATTTGTACCTGGCTTCATCAACACGGTAACGGGGACCGAGGCTTCTGGGAGTTGTAGTATTTTGAGACGTCCGCCATGTGCAATAGCAAGAAGCTACAGACCTTTAACTATTGTCTCTCTCACTCACTCACTATTACTGGTGCGGGTTTGCTTTTACACCTTAAATCCTTCTTGTATATTTGAAAAAAAAATCATACGCCCGTCGGCTTATGGTGGAAAAAAAAAAAGCGTCTGTGATTTAGTGCTTTATCTTTTTTTGCAAGAGGGCCGGGGAAAGTGTTTACCTAAAGTGCTTCACCGGTTAGGATTGTCTGATTAATGCTGTGTGTAATGAGACTTTCAATGATTAGGAGTCATTTGTGTGCCTTCATGCTCTCTGAAACGTCAGCCTGATTGAAGTCCAGCTTACTGTGGGCAATATCTTGATAGCCAATCAATAGCCTATCACCAGGCCACAGCAGCTCTCACATGTCATCCAGCAAAAAAAAATTATATATATAATTTTGCTCAATGCTGCATACCTAGCATTTGTGAGCTGCAATTTTTTTTTCTCAAAGTGTTATTAATCCAACTTTGGAGCGTTCCATACCCGCCGAGTGTGATTACCGGCCGTCTCCATCACGGCGGGTGCAGACAGGTGATTCATTGCCACTCATTTGTTTTTGACAACTTGATTGCTTTTCTGAAAAATAATTTGCGCCGCAAAACTGTAATGCGACAAAAAAAAGAAGGAAAAAAGTTTGTTTACCAACAGACCAGATAAAAAATAAAAAAGAAGTAACATCTTAACAATGAATTGTGGTCAGTTTGCCCCTCTTTGTGCCTCGAAGGTACACGTCGACGCCTGCTTCTAACCGGGCCCTTTTCTGTCAAGTGTGGTCAGTTTTGATCACGCAATAAAAACATTTTCCGAGCCCTCGGGTCGGATGCAGGAGACGAGAATATGAATGAAAAGCCAAAGCAGTTGGCTGGTCGCTGTGAAGGAAAAGAAAAGAAACATTTGCTGGGCTGAATTTATGCCAAGAGACAATACCAGCGGCGTATCAAATATGAAAAAAAAAGGTATATTGCTGTTGATCAGCGGGATCCTTTTCCGTACGTCGAAGCTTTAAGCTCACATCCGTGTCACGGAAAACGGCAAACGGGACCGTTCCCTCTTAATTTATCCGGGGCCTTGTGTTTTGTTTTTTTTGGAACCACTGACCCACATCACTTGCCCACTTGATTCATAATTCAGCGTGCACGGTTGTCATCTGTGCGCAGGGATCATCAAAAGGGACAGAAATACCCATCGCATATACCGATGCATTAACATTTATGCTAACCGCACACAGAATGTGGCGTCAACTCTTCACACGGCATGCATTAAAAATCAGTGTGGAGCGTTCCAAATGCTCACATGCGTCTACATAATACAACATAATGAATACACTAGTGCCCGCTATGTTTTCTTTATACATCCCCCCCGATTGACCGATAAGGATAATGTGTGAAAATATGTGACGTTTTTTCCTTTAAAATGATATTTACCGTGGTGTGTGTGCGTTTGTGAAACTGTAAGTTATCTTTGGAAAATCTTTGAAGAATAATTGGCTGCACCTGAACTGTTCAATTTGTACAGGGAAAGAATATTACATTTTGTGGAGGAATAACAACAACAAAACAAAAAAATCAATGCTGTGACAACACAGAAGGAAAAATGTGACAAAAGTTAATCAAGACATATGGGTGACTGTGTTTGACCATTTGATGAACAGCAATTTATATCTTTATGGCGACAAACATTCAACAAACACGTCCTCACCTCCCTGCTTATTGCATTGTCAATAAGGTGGGATGGTTTGCATTATTGCATTGTTTACTCCTATAGCTAAATAATAAAAGCCGAGTTGAGGAGGCGGAAACAATTTTTTTCCCACAAGATTTAAAAAAAAACCGTTTGCTTCTCGATTCATGAATCTGTGAAACTTGAAATACAACGCCTTGTGTATAAATCAACGTTTACTGAATATATTCATGCCGCTTTCTTTTTTGCACTCTCAAGACATTTGTCTAAGTGCCTTTTTTAAAACATCATGAATTATTTCATACCAATGAACATGACATGTCAATTGCTGTGTTTTTTTCTTTCTTTACACAATAGAAGTGAACCTACTTCTTCTACTATAGTAGAAAAAAAATCACTTTACACAAATACGTTTCTGTGCTAAATGACCTTCAACGGTGGTATATTTGAGAAAGCGGTGCGGTGGGAAAGCGGTGCGGTGGGAAAGCGGTGTGAGGAGGATGTGCTAACCGAGTGTTTCCCACTTCCCCGTGGCGTGACAGGCAGGAGATGAAGTCCCTCCAGGCCGCCTTGCAGAAGCAGCTGGACGAGGCCAACGAGAGAGCGGAGAAGCAGCAGGCCACGGTAAGACGGAGCCGACCCGACCGTCAACATCCGGTGTCCTCTAACCGGCCCCGTCACCTGTCACACAGGCCCCTCAGTGAGCCACGCTCATTACCCAGAAGCCAGCTCTCTCGCCAAACCAATTAACTGAAACTCTAGGCTTATGTGTACGCACCCCAACTCAAAAATTAATAAGAAGCGAATACCTAAGAGCGTGCACTTATCTATCCATCTCTCCATCTGGAGTATCTACCCTTCCATCTATCCGGCTGCTGTCAACTGCTTTTAATTAACCTCAACCCAGGTATTTTAAACTGGCAAATCAAATTTAATTAATCACTTGGTGTCAATGATCTCAGAAAACTGTGCAAAAAGAAAATGTGCATCACCATTTTACAAGATCATGTATTCAAACCGCTCGGGTCCGTGTTTACTTCCTGTCAGCTTATGTCGTTCACGTGCATCGGGAAATAAACTAATCACGAGGGAAGTGACTCTATAATATATTTGTTTTTTAAAACGTAAAATGGAAACATTTAAGGAACCGTGATAAAAGTGCTATTTCTGCATTTTTACTTGATAACTTTGATCATTTTATTGTTGAGATAGCTGATTATTAGTTTAGTGTTCATCAATTAATTAATCAATTAATAACTTTAAAAAATTAGGCTAAACCAAAGCTTTTATTTTACACAAATAATCAGATCTTAAATAAACATGTATGCAGATGACACTCTGCTCTTGAAGTGATTTATTATAAAGACCTAACGAAGGCGTTTGAGGTTATAATAATGCATATGACTCATTCCAACTCAAAGGCAAATTTGAGTTCATTAAAAAGCTGCAATGTGTCTTTTTTCAAAGAGCTGAATCAACAAATAAATCAAATTTAAATTACCACCTTATCTTCTTGACTCAGCATGTTCCATGGTCACAGGATATTGATAGTAATAAAGAGAAAATGGGAATGGGGCATGCGACGTTAGCAGAAAATGTTACCTTTGCGCACTCTGGTAAATATGACACAAAAAATTTGATAAATGACTATTGGTCTGCTGCAAATTAAAATCCCTTTAACCTTTTAATTAGTTCAAAGTAAGACTGCTACTCTGGCCCTTATCAGAACCATGGACACTGAAACGAGTAGATACCAGACAACAAAAACAACATATAAACAATCTCTTAAAAATATTTTTACCAATCATCTTATTGTTCTATTGTAAGATTACTTAATTGCCTCAAATGTTGACATGAAAGGAATTAATCTGTTGTGATTATTTGACTGTGTTCTCTCCGGACTACAGTGCCTGTTGAAGATGTAAATGAATACAAATAACCAAAGAAATGAAAATAACTTAAAAAAGATACCGCTCTGGAAAATGCTACTCGTATTAACTCATACGCCAAACCTTTGCTGGTATAAACGGAAAAAAGTCATTTCAAATGTATCGTCGCTGGTCTACGGAGATGTTTTCTTTATACATGTGCTCCCTCGCTGTATTGTCCACTTTTCTATGCTCATATTTTATATATATTGTGATGAAAAGCTTTCCCTGTTGGTTGAACAAGCACAGCGACATTACGATCCACAATAAAACCGTCCGCACATGAATAACAGCACGGAAACAATTTCGAGTGACGTTCGTGCCGTTTTACGTAAAAACCCAACGACAAATCAGTCGCTGGGTTTTATAGTTTGCGTTTGACATTTATGTTCTGTTAAAAGGTATTCATCACCCCTGCTGAGATTGAAGATTAAAAAAGACCCCCTCTGCAGCATGCTAATGCCACACATGCACACACACACATGCACACACACACACACATTCAATAGAATATGAAATATTGGATCTGCTTCAGAGTCCTCGTGTCCACGTACAATTGAGTGGGGAAAAACGGCGCTTTCAGAAACCCCAGCGTGAATCAACATGAGGAATATTACAAGCACTTTGCTTCCAAAAATATTCTTTAAAATATATTTATTGCATCTTCTGATGTGTAGAAACCATCCAGCACACACAAAGCAGAAGACCATGAAAGTGGTCGAATAAGCCGCTAGGTATGAATGGGATTCAAGCCAATCTCTTTTTCAGACACCATTCTTCATGAGGTCATGTCTGCACATCAGAGGCTGTGGTACACATTTTTTCTGTTTATGAAAGCAAAGGGCCCTCTACAACCTCTCGGTTTATAATCCTGCATTGAAAAAGTAGAAATGCTGCATATACAAAATCAATATTTATACCTATAAAATGTTTGGAGCTTGTGAATATATATATATATATATATATATATATATATATATATATATATATATATACTCTTGCAGTGTATGCAGAATGCAAAATTTTTTCATTCCCGGGTACTTTAGCAAGCTAACGTGCTAAATGAAGGCGGCGAACACCTTCACGTTAGCATAGTCATTGTGAACGTGTCAGCATGGCTGTGGACTCTTTGGTTTGTTGTTTGTCAAATTATTAAACATTATCAAGACTGGTGTAGGTATATTTTTAGTAATTAACAGATTTAAATTTACGACAAAATTATACTTGCAATCTATGGTTCATTCAGCCCAGGTCAATAGTAAATTTTTAGCTAGCTGATTTTTGTAGCGCCTCTCTTTTACTCCTAAATGCTGCACCAGGATGTGTGTGTGTGTGTTTATTTTATTTAAACCACTTCCCAGGGGGATGTGGCGGTGACTGAAAGGCACAAACATGAACCTTGATGTTATCATCTCGGTGTGAGTCAACTGGTGCGGCTCAGTTTACGGTCCCCCCGGGCACAGAACTGGTATATGAGGTCACCATGCCCCGTGAATCTTTTCCCTTTTTTTTGGATGGGGGGGGGGGGGGGTGTATATCTCGATGACCTCACTCAAGGACACGGGAGTGCTTTAAGGAACGTCTTTTCAGAATATAAAGAAAAGACGCCACCTCTGCCCCCGCGCATCACTCCCACGTGTACCGATAAATCGTGCTTTTCAACATACGATGGCCCCGTGGCGGCCGTTTGAACCTCCGTCTGGCTGCTGAGCACAAGCCTGCACCAGCAAGACGTGCTGCAATAAAGACGTGATAAGCGTACGGGGCTATTAAATCAGGCACGCAGTGGCTCACTGCAGTAATAAATGCCTCGCCGTATCACATTCGCCACATTTAAAAAGACCTTTTCTGGACACTTGTTATGATGAGCTAACTTTGTGCGACACGAGAGAAATATAATATGTGACAGAGGTTTTTTTTTTAGTTCTTTTGTTATCAGAGGGAGACAAGTCTTTAAATCTTGACACCGTTTTTCTTTATTTCTCTAGAGCAAAGGGCCTCTGCGGCACTGTCGGGTTTGAGCAGAAGCCACTGCTCATACTGGTTGAATTAAAAACAATAAATCAGATGCCGACACTCGCACTGGTGTAATCACAAGCTTTCAGGACACTTAGCTAATGCACTGAGGCCGCTTTAATTACTATTTTTTTATGTAATTACTAATTAGCAAACTAGATCGGGAGAAATGAAGGTGACCGAACATGACCTGTGATGACATCGTGCCCTCTGCTTGAGTAATACATTTAAATCAAGATTAGTGATAGGCTATTGCCTAAAAGCTTAGTCTGATAATATTCTATTCTGTATCATGTATCCGCGCCGGAGACAATCTTGGCTAGAGGCATTATTATGTTTTATATCCATTTTATGTTTCATGTGGAGGGAATTTCGTGATTTTGAATTTCGTGTCCTAAGGTCAACTTCCCTGCCACAACTCAAGAATCGATATGTACTCTCCACTCTAAATTCTCAAGTGTCCATATACGTTCATAGTGTTCCTTCGTCACGGAAAGTTTATATTTAAGGCAACAAAAGGTCGACGTGGGGACGGGGACAACGTGCAAGACTGACCCCAAAGTCCTGTGTGTTTGACCCGTCCATCTCCCAACACGTCCAACCCGCCTCTTCCTTTATTCTACATCAGTTGCTTTGAGTGGTGAGAACAGCCGTTGATATACTTCGCCAGTCCGCCCCCCAAATAAAGTCTTTGTGGGGTTAAAATTGCTTCCGCAGTTCCCCCCCCCCCCCCCCCCCCCCCCGCCACGTCCTGCTGCTGGACCACGGGAATATGTCATAATCTGCGGCTCAAATTAGTCCTTTTTAAAATGAATGCTCACCCATTTTTTAAGATGGGGGTCATGACGAACGAGGACGTTGTTGGTACCGTCAAGCTATTTAGTGATAACAACATAAACATACAGACTATCGGCTGCCTTGTCCTTTGCTATTGGAGCTCTGTAAATCCCATTCTGAGATAATCGGACATAATCACTTTAATGCAATGCCCTCAATGTCACACATATTGCTTTTAAAAAAGGCTCAGCATCCATAACCTTCATGCGAATGGAAAACAAAACCAACGAACAATGAAGTGGGTCATTCAGCTTTAACCGTCTTTCTTTTGTCGTTTCTGTCCTTCAGATTAAATTTCTGAAAGTGGAAATGGAGAAGAAAACCAAAATCATCAAGGATTTACAGCAAGAGGTGAGTCACCAACGTTTCACCTCTGGTTTCAATCCTGCATTCAATTGTATGGCTTCGTTATACACATTTAAAAATATATATATATATATATATATATATATATAATAATATATGTGTGTATGTATTTATATGTGTGTGTGTAACCATAAAGGAAGTATTTACTCTAATTTACTGATCAAGAACCAACTTCCTCCTGCTTTGCCTTCTTCCATTTCATTTAACATGGTGTGTTTGCCAAATGCCTCCCGATAGACTGGGCCGAGGGCCGGTTGCTTTCAATCAAAAAAGGTGGGCATACATATTTATATAAACTGGCGTGAATATGTCTGTTTTACACACTACTCTGTAAACATTGCCGGCAGCCTTCCATCTTCTTCTGCGATGGAAATCTATCCGCCGCGATTGTTGAACATCAGTGCAAAAGTAGTTCTCTTCCCCCTTTTGATCCTGACAGAGAACATCCAGAATCCAATGATTTATAATAAAGAGTATTTAATAACAAAGGTGACGGACAGCATGTATGGTTCTCGTACGAGGGCGTCACGTGTTTGCGGGGTCCACGGGCTAAAGGCAACCTCATTAGCAATAACACGACATGCTAATGGCTAATCACTTCACGGGGGCGAGTCCCACCTGAAGTAAACGGTCCTACTCAGAAATTAGTTCCCCTACTTCCGGGTAGCTTCTCCACTTCCTGTGAAGCAACAAATAGTTCCTCCTGGGAAACAGCTGTGTTTACACACTCTCCACCTGCATTCCTCCATTTTGACTATTGCCCTCTGTGATCAATACGTTCCAATCGTACCTGAATTATCTGTTACAATAAACAAACAGTGACTTCCTTCTATGTTTTCCCAATACATTCTTCATAATATCCCTTATTAATTATCATATCCTTCATATGTATTGTAATTTAAAACGTAGACATTCTTTTACGTACGTGTGCAAGTCAAGATAAAACTATTACAACCCTACAATGCACTGAAAATATGTGACAACGCATTATCTTCCATTTAGCTCGTTATCTGTAGGAATAGAATAATTATTATTATTCCCACAGTGGGTAAATTCTTCTCTGTATTTGACCCATCCTTAGTTATTAAGGAGCAGTGGGCTGCAGTGAAGCGCCCGGGGAGCAACTGGGGGGTTCAGTGCCTTGCTCAAGGACACTAGAACATGCAGTTATCAGGAGGGCGGGGAATCGAACCGACTAACTTGCGGTTTACGGGACGACCGCTCACCCCCCACGAGCTACAGCCGACCCCCAAATGATCCAATGTGACCAATTGATTTACATCATGCAGTGCCAGCCACTTAATGGATGTTACTGTACAGCGAAGGAAGACCTTCACTCTGAGCTTCTGAAGGATGTGACTTTTTAAACCTTTATACTAAATTAAAATGTGAGCTCATTCTGATGTAAAGTGAGTAAATAAGCTTTTGTGTTGATTGACTTGTCACCTGGAACCTTAATGACGCAGCAAAGGCACTTTTAATAGCTCTATGAACTTGGTGCTTTGGGCATTCTACAAACATCCTTTCCTCTTAAGACTTTCTGATTATAATTTTAAATTTAAAAAAGGCCCATAATGCCCTCTGATGCCACATGTAGGACCTGATGTGTGTGTGTGTGTGTGTGTGTGTGTGTGTGAGCATCACAGTCAACCACAAAAGAGAGATGAATGGCATTTAATGGCAATTAAGGATGAAATGTATTCATATCTGGAGATATAATGAAAAAGGTTTGTTCCACCATTTGTGAGGGCGATCTTAAGTCTATCAAATATAGGGAAAAATGTGTCCCTACACACACACACAGATTGTGTTTTGGTAATTAAAACTGAAATGTTTTTTGTCAACAAAAAGAAACCAGGTCCTCAGGGCAGATTTTGTTGTCCAACATTCTGTCTAAAAGAAACGGTCGTCCCCACGCAGACCCCCACGCTTATTTCCCAGCATCTCCGTATGCAGCCGTCACAAACACTCAGTCACTTCCCTCGTGATTATACATTCATTGCAGATATGCACGAAAGAAATAGATCCAATGAAGCAGTAATAGTCTTTAAAAAAAAAAAAAAGGTAGAAAGGCCTTGAAATCGCATTTAAAAAAAAAAAAAGAAGTAATATCTCAAGTAGTAATGTCATTGACATGAACGTCGGTGAATTTGTTCTTGCGTGCTTAACTCCGTACGGGGTAATCAGAGGTAACCGTGGAGACACTTCCACAATCAATCGAGTCATTTCCACAGCAGGGGTCAACGCGCATGTTGGTAACACCGCCAGGCGGATCGCTTTTAAGTGACTAAATGACCCATAAAGGGGGGGCGGGGGGGTTTGACTTTGTAATGAACAATTAAGGATTTCTTTCGTCTTAAACAACATCTTGATTTTTTTTTTAGAAATAGAACATGAACAGTGTCTTCGAGCCGGTGAACTCTGACTGGGGCTTCGTTACTCGAGATCCACTCTGCCGGTATAAAAGGGAAGCGCCCCCTAAAGACTCGACGCTCCCCTTTCTATGCTTCCTTTGTCACATTTACAGGTCACCCCCCAACCCCCCTTTTTCTTCTATTCCAGATCTACATATCTTGAACTTTCTAGGTTTCCGAGGGTCCTTTTATGAAAATAATCACGTCCGTGACCAAGGGAAGTCTGAACTTGTGGCATTTAAAGTCACGGCCGTACGCGGGGAATCACGATGGAAATATATATATATATTTCCCCCCGCGTCTATTGCGCTCGTTGAGTTATGGTACAGAAACTCCCAAAAAAAGGTCAAAGGGGTTTAAGCGTTAGCATTTTGCTGCTGCAGAGTCCATTCCCTGAGGGTCGCCCCTGAACTCTGCACCCTTTACAAAGGGAGTCATACATATGACATACTGGACATACATACTGACATGCATTACACAGGCAATGCATTGGCTGTAACCTTCAACAGATTTTACTGTCGGTTGGTAACTGCGAATGTATAATGTTCAATATGAATCATATATTTGTATCTGTTATAATTCAACTGTTAAAAGGAAATTTAACTGTGCATTTTCTTTCCAAAGCCAAAATAAACATAAACTGTTTAAGATTTTTTTTTTTTAACATATCTTGTAGGCGTGTGAATAATACGGCCCTTTATGTTCCAATGCAAGATACAGAGCACAGTAGTATTATAGTATAAAAGTAGTATTTCCTTGAATATGAACACTTCTAAAAGTATAGATTACACGCCATCATTATATGTCTGTTATTGTATGTTAATCTTAAACCTACGAATATTTTACAGGAAGTTTCCATCTTATTTAATTCACATATATATTTTTGTAACTAATACGAGAGCCCTGAAATAAATCTTCATGGCGGTTTAAATGTTCATTTAAAAAATGCAGTTTATTCCCGTCGTCCACATTGGTGTCGATAAAGGTTGTGAACAAGTGGATCTAATCCACTCGAGTTCGCTTCCCGTTTAGTTCCAACGTGACACCGTCACTCAGAGTTGTGATTCTGTGTGCAAAAACATTCCTGATAGAGCTGAAACGAACACACTTTGTTTACAGCGGCGCTCTGAATGTGTTTTTTTTATTTTTTATTTTTTGCACATCACAGCGAGCGGCGCCGCGGTGTCAGCGGGGATGCTTTATGGCTGCGATCCAGCGTGAAGTCATTATCAATGATTTGCTTTCAGGGCTTATTATGAGGAGTATTTTTGACGGAGGGATGATTTACAGGCCGACTCGGGATTCATGGGGTTCTCACGGAGCATCGTAACAGGCGGCTTTGACGCCACGCTCGGGCGCACTCGCATCTTTTTTTCAGTCCAAAATGGCGTCTCCCATTAAAAACACACAAACGTTAACAAGATTCATTTTAAGATGATCCGTTTCATTGTTATTTAAAGTGCAACAGAAGCACACACACAATTAGAACATGGGAGGCTGTGCTCTAATTGTGCACAGCGCATTAAATCCATCTGTGAATTTTCTTTTATTTGGGCAGTAAAAATGCCTTGATTGTCATTCTTGTGAAAATAAAAAACCCACATCAACACTGTTATTCAACATCTGTATAGCCCACTACATCAACACTGTTATTCAACATCTGTATAGCCCACTACATCAACACTGTTATTCAACATCTGTATAGCCCACTACATCAACACTGTTATTCAACATCTGAATAGCCCACTACATTAACACTGTTATTCAACATCTGTATAGCCCACTACATCAACACTGTTATTCAACATCTGTATAGCCCACTACATCAACACTGTTATTCAACATCTGTATAGCCCACTACATCAACACTGTTATTCAACATCTGTATAGCCCACTACATCAACACTGTTATTCAACATCTGTATAGCCCACTACATCAACACTGTTATTCAACATCTGTATAGCCCACTACATTAACACTGTTATTCAACATCTGTACAGCCCACTACATCAACACTGTTACTCAACATCTGAATAGCCCACTACATCAACACTGTTATTCAACATCTGTATAGCCCACTACATCAACACTGTTACTCAACATCTGTATAGCCCACTACATCAACACTGTTACTCAACATCTGTATAGCCCACTACATTAACACTGTTACTCAACATCTGAATAGCCCACTACATCAACACTGTTATTCAACATCTGTATAGCCCACTACATCAACACTGTTACTCAACATCTGAATAGCCCACTAGACTCCGTCAGAACAAATTTCACACATATGAGCCCTGAGACGTGCATTGAGTGCAAAAAGCGTGCTGACAAAACTGGAGGGCGAAGGGAGATGGAGCGCGACTAGGGTAATGGGGGGCGGTGTCATTTTCTTCAGTGAACAGACGAGGTGAAGTACAGCCTGATCGATTGCGCTCGCCACATCGGAGACAGCGGGCCCGACTTGTTGCGCAAGAGCAACGGTGGGCTGGATGAAAGCAGGTCTGGTTATGTAGACGGAGTGCAGTAAGTAACATCGTCGTGTTTTTGACATAATTACCTTTATTTGTTTGTTTTATTACTGACAATGCAATGCATGCATCACTCGTTCTAAAAAGATAGTGGATGGTCTATGGGAGTGGTTCCCATTTTAACAGCTCGTGACCCTTTTAAAACAAACCTGCCCTTTGCTTGCTGGTTGCATTGGTCTACAAAAAGGCTCAGCCAAGGCCAATGGCATGATGGCCTTACTGAGTATTTTGATGCCAGGTTTATGCTGTAAATCCAAGTTATTTAATGTGGAGTTTGGGATCTGTGGTTTATGCCCGATACCCCTTCATGGCCTCTTGTTCTATACTTAAATTCTTGTTTTGAGATGTTTTTTTTACCGATGGCTGAACCTTGATCCCTCTCAAAGGCCCATGAACTTGATGACGTTACGATAGGGTGCTCTGTGGTCGTATATGTTTTTTGTCTGTATACACTGGGCTCCACCCCACTTTTTGTTTGTGTGTAAGTGTGGCATAAACCTCTCAGTACTACATTCAGCACTTTAAAGCTGTCGTGAATTGGAGGCGGGGCCTCTAGCACCAGGGTGTGATGAAGGTCCTTTTAGCCCGAAAGCTAAATAATAAAGTTCTCTGCAGAGATTCAAGTGTGTGGATATCTGTTCTCCCAGATGTGTGATGCTTTAAAATCCTGCAGTCGAGCAAAGTCTAAGAACTAAACTTCTTGCAACAGAACAGGCTGTTCTTGTACACTTTATACGTCGCTATATGGATTCATATATGGTCCACAAGATCAATTTGAGATCCACGTACATGTGAACTAGGAAGTATAAATAATGATAACGTCGCCGGAGGGAGGAGGGAGGAGGTCAGGGTGGACGGGTCCAAACAAGCGGAAATTGACGCATTTTGCTGGAAGAACGCATGAAAAAAAAAGACTACGTTGAACTGAAAATATATATTTTTCTGACCACCTACGCTCTCAATATTCTCACGACCCCGAGAAGGTTACCAACCTTCTGCTGGTAGGAATTTAAAGCTGTGTGGTTTAAATTATGCCCGGTATTGTCAATGTATGAATTTCTCATTCTTTTTCCCCCCCCCTTCATGTGAGCAAATTAAGTTTGTTCTCAGATTCAAAAGAGGTCAATATGTTGGGCCCTAAAGCATGTGGACATAGATGTGTGCAGCTCACACTGTGTTTGTGCTCTCAATACTAACAGAAAACACCCCGTGACATTTTATTGACTCTTAAACAATTCCTATGAGGTGGATGCAAATTTGAGGGTCATTATATTCCCCCACCGTGAGTTGAATAATGTAATAGCGTCGAGCTAAAAAAAAGGTGCAGGAAATTGAACTAAACGCAGACGTTCCACAAAACATTAAACAGAGAAACATCACTGCAGTTTGTTCTGACTCGTGCGCTTGTAATTCAGATGCAAATACAAATCAATGTGTCTTTTGGTTGCTATGGCGATATGCAAACACAGCAGGTAATGTAAAAGATATCAAGAGAGCAGCTTTCGGTTGTCAATCACACGTCAAAGAAAACCTCCACGTGAGTGCAGCGTCGCTTGACCTCTTTGAGACAAGAAATACGCACAATTTCCCAAATTATAGTTGTAAATGTTTTTTTTTTGTGGATTTCACGAACATTCTCTCGGGTTAAAGTGGACATTTTCTAGAAGGAACACTTGCCGATTTGGGTAAACAAATCGTGAATATCTCAGAGAGAATCTCCCAAAGACTGAGATTATAAGGTCACTCCGAACACACTGTGTTACCATAGTAACACACGGATGCTTTAGAGGGGGACTTTAAGCATCACAAATAACACAAGTGCTCGTAATAACAGATTGTAGTGAATTATTAAGAGTTTGCTGGCTCTGGATAAACTGATGAGAATGGATGGATTGATGTTTTTAGTGTCTGTTAAAAAATATATATATATATATTTATAAATATATATATATATATATATTTATAAATATTTATTTATATATATATATATATATATATATTTGTCTTTTTTGGTCACAAATTGGTGATTTTAATCAGGATAATGTGCAAGTTATTTTCTTATTAATATCAGAGAATATTCAAGTTTGTTCTCTAAATATAACTCCTCTCCCCCTTTTTTAAAAAATTTTTATACCTACAATGGCTCAACACGCCCTGGGATAATCCTCACGCTGAGAGCGTGCACTTTCATTTCATGACACCGTGCTTATTGCTCATTGATCATTTCCGGCACCAGAACCAGCTGCGATCTCCACAGCGGCGTTAACACGGAGCATTGATTCCCACTCAGAGGTCATCAAAGAAGTGCACGTGACAGTTTGATGATTCACATCGACCAATCAAATCGCTCCTTCCTTCTCCCGGTTTATTAATCCCATCACTGTGAATATGGTGAATAGTCGTCCTCTTCGGACACAAGTGAATAAGTGATTTGTTTGCTCCTTAGTTTGGATTTTGTTTGTCTCGGCACAAAGAGAAAGCAATTTATTTGGCATTCACTGTTTTTTTTGTCTGCGCTATTATTTAGAAGAATTAATGAAATGCCTGTGACTGAGAAAAAAAAACACTTTTGGAAATTGTTCTTTGCAATTTCAGGAATGCGAACATTTCTCACAGGACTTTAGTATTAAGAATATACGTCGAGTTGCAGGGTTCAAAGTGAAAGTCGAGGATTTAGATGCCGCGATTATTATACCTGCTGTGGATTTGCTGTGTTTCATAAATGTTTTCTGCCATTATTCGTTGATTTATTATCAGCAGCAGGCGGGTTATACAAGAGTCGACGTCAGGGTGAGCAACTTTATGTTCCGTCCCCCGTTCGTTTTTTTGTATATTGTGTTTTTTTTAAACTGATAACCCAGAGCGGAGGGATCGGCAAACATAATTAGGACCTCGTTAAATCCCTGCGTGTGTGTGAACCAACGTGAGGTCTTCCACAATGAAAAAACTAATCTAACTAGTTTATGGAAGAAGAAAAAAAAAATGCTATTTAGAGGATTTTCTAAATCACGAAGTACAGTAATCCTGCCAGAGCGTCCCTCTAATGAAAGTTGCCGTACAAAAATGCAGTTACCTTTTATAGTCAATAAAGCAAATCTTATTTACAGGTACTATTTCTCACCTCCAGAATTTGCCATATATTGTTGTTTTAAACCATAAAACTATGTTCTCACTATTAGAAAGCCCCATTCATAATTAAACGTTACGGTCAAAACAGCTCGTTTTTTGGCAGCACTTCCTGTTCCAAAGTGTTCCCCCGATGTATAAACACAAACTATCGGGATGCCGTCGCGCTCAAATTTCCGATCTTTTCCAATCGTTTCCTGTGCAGCTTCATACGTGACAACCGACTTTTAACCATAAAAGACCATTTAACCATAAACCATTCAAAAATGATCCTGAAGCCCTCGATACAGATTTCAGAAGTGAAAATGTGTCATTTTTTTTTGTGTGTCAGCTGTACATTTGTGTATAATGACGGTAGCAACGCCACGGAGTTTAGGATTCCCCAATATGTTATATTTTTCGTGGCCGAGGAAAGTTCAATCACACGTCTGTGAACGCGAGCTACTCTCTTTCTCTCAAAACCAGAGAATTGAGTTTCAAAGCTGTGATGAAACTCCAAAAAAACAAGCCGCCGCGGCGTATGCAGGAGGCAATCATCTGGAAGGCGCCAGGCGGTGGAGGTAAAGCTGTGTGTGTGTGTGTGTGTGTGTGTGTGTGTGTGTGTGTGTGTACCGGTAGTTCTGTTTGCTGTGCACCCACAAAGAAAACTCTAAAAACCTCACACTACAAGTGAGAAAACCAGAGGGGGGGGGGGGGGGTCCCTCGAGCAGGCAGCCATATAAATATAACGCCGTTTTGCTGCAGCAGAATGCAAGATTTACTGTGGACAGACGCAGAGTTGCACACACACACACACACACACAGAATGAATGTATATAATCGCGTGGTTCTCCATAAGTAAAAGCAGTGTGTGTGTGTCTAGGTTCCATATTTCAGTTGATTCAACAGCATTTAAATGCCCCGGACTGAACGGTGTGTTTACATATAATCATTTGAATCCTCACACACACGAGAGAGACATCTAAAGACCAACACTGTAGACCTTCATCCTCCATGTCTAGACATCTGAAGACCAACACTGTAGACCTTCATCCTCCATGTCCAGACATCTAAAGACCAACACTGTAGACCTTCATCCTCCATGTCCAGACATCTAAAGACCAACACTGTAGACCTTCATCCTCCATGTCTAGACATCTGAAGACCAACACTGTAGACCTTCATCCTCCATGTCCAGACATCTAAAGACCAACACTGTAGACCTTCATCCTCCATGTCCAGACATCTAAAGACCAACACTGTAGACCTTCATCCTCCATGTCCAGACATCTGAAGACCAACACTGTAGACCTTCATCCTCCATGTCCAGACATCTAAAGACCAACACTGTAGACCTTCATCCTCCATGTCCAGACATCTGAAGACCAACACTGTAGACCTTCATCCTCCATGTCCAGACATCTGAAGACCAACACTGTAGACCTTCATCCTCCATGTCCAGACATCTGAAGACCAACACTGTAGACCTTCATCCTCCATGTCCAGACATCTAAAGACCAACACTGTAGACCTTCATCCTCCATGTCCAGACATCTGAAGACCAACACTGTAGACCTTCATCCTCCATGTCCAGACATCTGAAGACCAACACTGTAGACCTTCATCCTCCATGTCCAGACATCTAAAGACCAACACTGTAGACCTTCATCCTCCATGTCCAGACATCTAAAGACCAACACTGTAGACCTTCATCCTCCATGTCCAGACATCTGAAGACCAACACTGTAGATCTTCATCCTCCATGTCCAGACATCTGAAGGCCTTCTGAGATGTTTGTGTTCTCTTTCTTTTACACAGTAAGAACTCTGAGGCTGAAGCCATACGCCGCCTTACAGCTTGATCCCGAGTTTTATATAATATATATATATATATATATATATATATATATACAGTGTATATATATATTGTTGCATTTTGCAAGCCATTGGAAAGAAACTCAGAATCTTATCGACCGTCAACTCCACAGTGAAAGCAAAAAGTAACAATCAGCCAGAGAGAACTCGGATTATACGCGTCACTTTAATGCAAAGATTGTACTCTCGCGTGGCTTCACGCTGAACTCGTTTGAGGGAGGTGAAGACGTGCACGCTCACGTGCACGCTCACGTGCACGGCCTCGTGCACGCTTACGTGCACGGCCTCGTGCACGCCGTCGTGCTGTCACTTAGCGGCGTGGCTGTATTCCTCACAGCCCGCCACGGGTATTGATTTCTGGCCCTCGGCTTCCAGACGAGTGACCGGTTCTCTGTGCTGTTCAGCTGTGACACTATAAAGTGGATGCTCTATTTTCTTTATATATATATATATATATATATATTTTTTTTTACAGAAATACTTCCAAGTGCTTCAAGACTGATGAAAGCTGTGACCGCCGACATTTCTGCGACATGTTTACACGATGACATTTTGTTTTTTCCTTTCATAACCCGGGAGACAATATCAAGATATCAGACAATAGTTGGAGGGAGGAAAAGGAGCCTCATTTTAAAAGGAAAGCAATATCTTGAAATGTTTCTTTCTTTCATTCTTCTGATGGCAAGTTTTGTAACCGGGCTTCTAATATACTGATGGTCTGATAACACAATAACATATAAATACATATATGGTTCAGATCATGCTCGTCTTTTCCTTCTCTATGGAGACGTTTCCTTCTGAGACGTTTCCTTCTCTATGGAGACGTTTCCTTCTCTATGGAGTCGTTTCCTTCTGAGACGTTTCCTTCTCTATGGAGTCGTTTCCTTCTCTATGGAGACGTTTCCTTCTCTATGGAGTCGTTTCCTTCTCTATGGAGACTTTTCTGTTTTTCCCTTCTCTATGGGGACGTTTCCTTCTCTATGGAGACTTTGGAGTCGTTTCCTTCTCTATGGAGACGTTTCCTTCTCTATGGAGACTTGTCCTTCTCTATGGAGACGTTTCCTTCTCTATGGAGACTTTGGAGTCGTTTCCTTCACTATGGAGACGTTTCCTTCTGAGACGTTTCCTTCTCTATGGAGACTTTGGAGTTTTTTCCTTCTTTATGGAGACTTTGGAGTCGTTTCCTTCTCTATGGAGACGTTTCCTTCTGAGACGTTTCCTTCTTTATGGAGACTTTGGAGTCGTTTCCTTCTCTATGGAGACGTTTCCTTCTGAGACGTTTCCTTCTCTATGGAGACTTTGGAGTCGTTTCCTTCTCTATGGAGACGTTTCCTTCTGAGACGTTTCCTTCTCTATGGAGACTTTGGAGTTTTTTTCTTCTCTATGGAGACTTTTCTGTCTTTTCCTTCTCCTATGGGGACGTTTCCTTCTCTATGGGGACGATTCCTTCTATATGGAGACGTTTCCTTCTCTGTGGAGACTTTGGAGACGTCTCCTTCTCTATGGAGTCGTTTCCTTCTGAGACTTTTCCTTCTCTATGGAGACTTTTCCTTCTCTATGGAGACTTTTCTGTCTTTTCCTTCTCTATGGAGGTGTTTCCTTCTCTATGGAGACGTTTCCTTCTCTATGGAGTCGTTTCCTTCTGAGACTTTTTCCTTCTCTGTGAAGACTTTTCTGTCTTTTCCTTCTCTATGGAGTCGTTTCCTTCTCTATGGAGACTTTTCTGTCTTTTCCTTCTCTATGGGGACGTTTCCTTCTCTATGGAGACTTTGGAGTTGTTTCCTTCTCTATGGAGACGTTTCCTTCTCTATGGAGTCGTTTCCTTCTGAGAATTTTCCTTCTCTATGGAGACTTTTCTGTCTTTTCCTTCTCTATGGAGACTTTGGAGTTGTTTCCTTCTCTATGGAGACGTTTCCTTCTCTATGGAGACTTTTCTGTCTTTTCCTTCTCTATGGAGACTTTGGAGTTGTTTCCTTCTCTATGGAGACGTTTCCTTCTCTATGGAGACGTTTCCTTCTCTGTGGAGATATAAGCCGTGTTTACATTCAATTGTGAGCAAACTTTTGGAAATGTCTCTAAAGAATTAGGCGCATTCCAGTTAACTTTTTTAGAAGCGAATAAACTAAGTACTGAATAGTAGTTTTGTCCTAAGTTGGGTGCTGAAATCTGCCACTAAACGGAGTAGAAGAAGTAGAGGCAGTAAACTGTCTGGCTAGCTCCACCATGTTTCCGTGGTAACGAGGAGAGCGGTCGGCCACTCTGGCTGAATGTGAGTCTCCTGCCGGCAAAGTAGTGGGAGCCAATTCTTGTCTCATTGTGGTCCAAATAGAGACTTTCATCAGAAGGAAATGGCCGTGGTTTCATCTCTAAGCCCATTGGTTGTTAAGTATTTTTATAAGATTTTTATCTTTTGAAATTGAGACTGATTGAGACGAACTGAGAACATAATGTCCATCGGGCACAGACAAATCATCATCAATCAAAACTGTTGGAGCTGTAGAGGAAATATCAAAGTAAAAAAAAAACAACGCGTGTTTTCTTCCACCACTTCAATTGGCATTTTTTTTCCATATATTTTCAATTAATCTCTCAGATAATAATTCACTTCCGGCACTCGAGGCTTCACTGTCAATCCGATTTATCAGATTGTTTAGACAAAATAAAAAAAAATGGAATGACGATGAATTAAAAAGGACCGGAAAAAAGATCGGCGTTCAGGTGGTTGGGTTACCGCGGAGACGGGCCGCTGCTCTATATTATTACACTGATGGTAATTGAGACTACTTCACATGGAATATTTCAACTCCTCTTTGAAAACGCCCGGGCCCTTTCCGAACGATCGATAAGAGTTCATCTAATCTCTTTTCTTCAAATAGCCCGAAGCCTCGTGGAGCATCTCCACGACTCACTCAACCGGTATTCAGTGAGGAAAATCTGGCAGGAAACAAGAGCAGAGGCTCGTGGGTCGGGGGAGGATACAGATGTCGGTTCAATCCGAGCAACTTCTAATGCATGATGGTAGAGGTGTTTTGGGGCTGAAGATTTAATACCTTTAAAAAAAAAGGTCATTTATTTCAGTCAAAAGCAGCAATGATGCAAAAATAAAAGTTTTAAATGTACAACAACTCACAATTCAGATAAATTGACCCTTAAAATTCTCTCTTATTTCATTAGATTATTGTTACTGATTGCAGTCATATTTAAGTAGCGTTTTATTGTGATAGTTCATCGAGGTGCCAATTTGATACCATACGGCTCGGGTAGTTCAATCCCTAATGACAATGCATCATATTTATTGAGAGAGCACACTCACTAACTTCACACTTCTGCCGTTTCAACATCTCAAAAACACACGCATACGAACAAGTAGCTATTAAATATGACACACACTTCTCTTTAAAGAACTTGGTTAGGTTGAGGAAAAAAGTGGATTAAAAGTACGTTTGTTACGTAGTTTTATTAGGCAATAATACATACTTACAATACTTTAAAATAAATCAATGTCGGGACACAATAAACGCCGTTTGATCCATCCGCTGTATCCATAAACTGTATCGTTCCAATTCTCCTGTGCTTCGCCAATAGGGGCGTCAGAACGGGGGATATCGTATAACTCATAACACCCATGTCTCCAACACAAAGGGGAAGGCTCACCGATTATGTGTCGGATTATTGAAGCGGTGACGAGAAAGCACTCTTTTTTTTTTTTTGTTAATCCCCCCTTTTGACCTCAAGAGTCCGTAACGAACCGAGCCGGATGAGTTTGGCTCGAGCTGCCAGACGCCGTGTGAGACGTCTGGGGATATGTCATATTTAATAACTTATCCACGGCGAACATTTGCTTTGCTAATGCCAGTGATGTATATTAGATGCGTTCGACAGCTACGTGAGCGCCAAAGCCCCCTCCCCCCCCCACCCCACCCCGTCACAATTTTCTGGGAAAGTGAGAGTGGAAGGAGTTTAATTTATTTTATTAATATTTTTTCTGGCTTCGAGAAAAAAGCAGACGAGCCTGTCGGAGTGCACGGACAGAGAATGTGATTGATTACGTTGTGTGTGTGTGTGTGTGTGTGGAATCTGCTCATTAATGTATGACGGAGCATGTCAAGTAGACACGAATGTGTTATTAATGTATTATATGAATGCATTTGTTAAATAAAAACCAAACAAAGAAGGTCAGTGCTTTCAACAACTGGGGTTTGGTACGTCATTTAAAATCACAATAATTTCACCAATGAATACTTAAAAGCACATTTCCTCCCAATGAGTCACGATGCATGATCAGAATCAGAATCTCTAAACATACAAACAATTAGTAAATAAGACAAGCGCAGATATCGATCCGACGCTTATAAACAGGGAACAGAACACAGTGTAAATACTCAATGCCCTGAGTGATTACTGTGTCTGTTTGTATTAATATTAGTACGGACACAAACCACCGAAAAAGCCGACTGACAGCTGTGATCAGAAACAGACGTCGCTTCTCGTTTCCTCGTTTCCTCTCTCCTCGCATGGTTTTCGTTGCACCTCTCTATGCATCCCTGGTGGGACGCAAGGAAAGGACGCAAGTGAGGGGAAAACGTGGGCGCAACGAGGAGACGTGGGACGCACCCCGGGGTCTCCGACACAGCGCTCTGGTCTTAACCATCACTAGAGAATCCATTCACTAAACAACGGATTTGTTACATAAAGTCTTCACGATACACTCGCAACAAATAGAGCTACACATTAGTCCAGCTCAAATTTGAGTCACTCCAATCTCGGCCAAATATTTTTTTTTTTTACTATGTTTCTATAAATGCTTAAAGCTTAAATAGGCGAGACTGAAACAATCATTGCCCCCCCACCACCCCTCCCTTTGGTTTACTCCAGTCAGAGTCTTTCATGGTCTTTCAACGCGGGAACGACACTTTTTATCTGCCAGATTATGAGCAAACATCAAACATCACTCCTCGTTCCACTGCGACCAAACAAAGTGAATGAGACATATGGTTCCGAGCTGTTTCTCACACCAATTTCTACAAAGCACCCCCCCCCCCCCCCCCCCCCCCCAAAAAAAAAGAAAAGTGTGGCACTCTCAAGGTCTCACACAAAAATTCAGATTGCTGCCTGCAGGCTGAACAAACTCGGTGAATAATAAGTATGTGAAATAAACACATTCAAAGAGAAATCTCAGGTATAATTGAGGAGCTGTGAGATTCCAATGAAGCATCAGTTCCACAAGCTTTTGTTGAGGAGTGACGTGATGATACGTACACGATGCTAAAGAATCATCTCTGACAAAGTTTATTAATGAAGCATTTTAGGAGTGTTTTGTTATCTGTGGATTTCATTCACCGTAAACAAAGTCCCTTCTGCCCTTTTTTAATTGGCACGTATAATGAAGTTGTATTGTTGTTGTTTTTCTCGCAATTGGGACGCCGGAGCTATTAAAGCGGTGACGCGACGGAAACATCTCGTCTTTCTGCTTCTCGTTGTCGTTACAACGAAGATCGTTGACCTTTTACAAGCGGACGTGTTGTGGCAACAGCTCTGCGGTTGTCCCGCCCCCACCGAGTGCCGTCGGGGGTTTAAAAATACCAACAATTTGCAAATCTACCTGCGTCAAACCTTTTTGATGTTTTATTCAAGGGGGGGGGGAGGTGATCTCTCC
Source organism: Cyclopterus lumpus (assembly GCF_009769545.1). Classification (NCBI taxonomy): domain Eukaryota; kingdom Metazoa; phylum Chordata; class Actinopteri; order Perciformes; family Cyclopteridae; genus Cyclopterus; species Cyclopterus lumpus. The sequence goes on from NC_046968.1 coordinate 26,986,820, forward strand.
CTTTTTAACAGCGAAAATGGAATTTGTTCAAGACATAAAATATGCAGTACGGCCGAGTTAATTGCGCGATGAGAGATGAAATGTGAAAATAATGAAACGGGTTTGACTAAAAGGGGGTTTGGTTTCCGCCACTTCTTCCAACAGTGTGCGGAGTAGTGTGAAAGTTGACCTAGATGGATGGTAAATGTCAACACTCAAGGGCTGCCGACTCATCAACGCGTCATAAAGTGTGAAAATAACTGCCGAGTTCAGTCCTGAAGAGTGCCCAAAATCTTTTTCTATCAGCGGTCCCCAACCGGGGACTCGCCATCACGCTGTTTTATGGCCACGTGTTACGCAGAGCGGGCGCCTGAGAATCACCTGTTGCAATACACTCCTTTATTTTTCTTTCTTCTGTCTCCTCATTGGGCCTTTACCCCTTTCCAAAGAAGCTCCCCGAAGACGATTGTTTTTTAATCCCTTGTGCTCGCTCGGGGGGCCTCATTTCTGGGGTAACGTATCACGTCAAGGGTCCAGGGGCACAGATGGATGTGTCCGGTCATTTTTCTATATAAAACATATTTAGGCTTTGATAATCAATATAAAAGTGGGTACCAAAGGACCCACTGGCCGGTAGCGGCCCGCGGCCCGGTGGTTGGGGACCGCTCCTTTAGATGGTTACCGATTGCCTATACTGCTGTATATTTGTGGGCGTTTTATTTGGGCTACGTATCTTTACTTCATTCTTCAACCCCCTGAAATCTTTATGCAAAACAAAATTAATGTTTGTGCATTGGGGCGACTGTGGCTCAGTGGGGAGCAGGGTCCGTCCTTCAATCAGAGGATCGGCGGTTCGATCCCCGACTCCCGCTAGCCCACGTCGATGTGTCCTTGGGCAAAGACACTGAACCCCAACAAATTGCTCCACTAGCTACGGTGTATGAATGTGTGAATTTGAGTTACTGCAGAGGTGTTTTGAGTGGTCGGAAGACTACAAAAGCGTACAGATCCATTTACCATTTATAAAAAAATAAAGAAATCACATCATCCCTCGTAGGGCGCAGACCTTCCACCAAAGGCTGAAGAACAATGTGTGCAGCCGTCCTTTTGATTCGGTGCCGCTCCAGATTGCAATGCGCTCTCTCTCCCTCGGCCCCCACGCTGCAACCTTCCACCAAGCCCCATGAAAAGAGGCCGCTGTGGCTTTTTCATAACTCACGCTGCAAAATCAGACAAACAAAAACTGAACTGGAATTACAGCCTCCCTGGCGGAGGTACAGATACGAGTGTTCCGTCAGGCCTTTGTGTGATTTGTAGTCAAATTGGGACTCGCACAACAGTCGTGGATCAGTCATGAAAAAGCTCCAATGGCACAGACGGAGCGATAGGGACACATCTTGATAGCTGTTGCATTTTTCCCTAAACCGGAAGTACAAGCAATGTAAAAAACAGTTGCTTTATTTTCAGGTCAGCAGAATGACAGCGCAGCGGGAATAATACGTTACGACATATGGGGGGGCTCAGTGTATCCACATTTACATAATGCGCTGTGACAGAGGAGCTCCAGAGGATCTCATTTTCGCTCTCGAGTTTGTCCCGGGGCTAAACTACGTCACGTTTTTTCTTCTTTTTTTTTTTTTACGACAGCTGCCAGTTCTGCACGTCCTCCTCGTACGGTGGTCCTCCTGTAGGGCGAGAGTAGGTGCAACTGTGAGGAATTGATACTCGGACCGTTTTTTGCCTCACTGAATCTCCAAAAAACAACTGCCGATCCTGCCCACTTAGCTCTGCTCGGCGTATCGCGGCACGCTGGGGTGCACACGGGACGCTGTACATGTGTGGGAGTGAGAATCGAATTACAGAAAGTACTGTATATGAGGAACAGAGACTGTTTGAACTGAATGTCGCTTTTTTTTTTGTGCTGCCTGCCAAATTATAGTAATGTACAGGGACCAAAAAATGTTTGTACAACATTTCACAGCAATGCATGAAATAGTTGAGCTATTTCAATCCGGACCCTAAAAAAAAAAAATAAACCCAATTGATCATTGAACTATACGGATGTCAATGGGTTCAGCAAGTTCCATGACACGGAGGAAGAATTGTGCAGGTGGCCACATCGCTTATGAGTAGATGGCCAGCTGGTGGATGCCCACGCCCCCCCCCCCCCCCCCCCCCCCCCCCGTGGTTCACAGCCAACTCATCACCTAATAACATTGAGCGGTCTCCAACATCGAGCAGCAAAATGTATCATCTAGAGCACCGCCACATAATAGCCAAATGTGTTATCTTCACCTAAATTGAATTAATGTGCCCTCTGTAATCCAAAATTGGCTATAATATAATATCGGATTTAAAAAAAAAATAAGAAAAATGAAAAGATGAAAACAAACTGATCTCGCCTGCTCTGGAGCCGGAGAAGCACCGACTGGGCCGGACTCTGGACTCTGAAGGGTAGAAAGACAGACTTAGCAAACTTCATTATTAAAAATAATCTGTTGAAAAAAAAAAAAGAAGGAAGGAACTAGTTGTGATTTATTCCCCCATCTGCACTGCTAGTGTTGGTCGAGTGCGTTTGTGTCTCAGTGAGTGAGTGTACCTCACAGCATCCTCACGTTTAGTATTTTGGACAGTGTGTTTAAACTCACGGCTAACGGAACTACCAGAGCACACATGCTGCTGAGTACCTCTCGGCTAATGCTCTGCAGCCAGAGACACGGTGAGGGGAAACAGTTTGCATACTTTTGATGTTTTGGACATTGTGTTTGGCTAACGGCTAACGGGGCCGTACGCACGCTGCTGAGTCCCTCGCCGCCACTCCCCCGTAGCCGTTGCAATGCTGGCAGACAGCTTGCTGAGTTTAATTTTCGCCTTTTGTATACGAAGGCCTGCGTACATCGCCGCTCGGTTTTGTGTGAATGGAGCGTGTCCTGCAACGCATTACAACCAAGACGGGGAGAGTGTGGGTTGTATTCATTCAGTCACTCACTCAGCAGCGGTCACTGCAGACACAATTGGCGAAGATCAGCACTATACTGAGTGCACCTTCAAGTTAAATATTGTTTTCTTTCAGTTTTGACCTTTAAAGACAGGTAAACAGCTTTTTGCAGATTTTGTTTTGAAATGCTATCTCTTGTTTTAATGATATTGTTATCCCTTTGTCATTTTATATTAAATTACAATTTTCTCTGTCAAACTAATTATCTTGGCTCATGTTAAATTGTGTCATTTTAATGAGGTTCACTGATTGTTCCACTCCTCAATCATTAGGGGATGTTGACGCTGTCATACTTATGGTGTATGTTTATAGCCCGAACCACAAGTCATCTCCCATGTAGATCTGACAAGGGTCCGCCGCCCACATCGCAAACACTGTGATATGGTTGTCTGGTCCATTTGTCCTGCAGTCAGGAGATTACTGCCTTTGGTAAAAGCCCAGCCACACTACGGTTCCTCGGCGATGCTCGGGACCACCCTCCTGTCATCCACCGCCATGCTGTTTCAAAGTCTGTTTGATCACACTCTATAAGCCCGAGCACTGTAATCCGTTCACATGCGAAACAAGTGTGAAAAAGAAGTCTCTGCTGCATTAATTTGGTCGTGCATTGAAATGTACTGTATTGCATGGGAAGAGCGAGGGCCCACCTCTTCTTTGTTTTGGTCGTCGGGTGTAGTTTCCTTGAATTACAAGCGGGTCGATGAATATTCATCGCTCTCGCTCGGAAGTTCTGCAGGATGGGTTTGAAGAATAAACCCTCGACTGGAGGTAATTGACTCATTGATAGACTCATTATGAATTTTAAATGTGTTGTTGAGTCAATGCAAAGTGTGAATTAATCCCCACTGCTTGCTATGATGAGGTTAAATTTGTTTCTTTAGCTAAAACGGAAGTGGAACAGTCGGACAACAGTGGCGGTGATTTCCTGTCAACATCCACCAATGTGGGATCACTTGTTGGCTTCCTCGGCCATCAGAATCATTGCACAACACATTCTAACTGCCACTGATTTGTGGCTTTGTGTACTTTTATCATCATGTCTGTCTTGTTGTCTGTGTTGATTGTAATGTGTGTCGAGATGAATGCCTCACTTTCCATTGCAAGCCAAGTCTACCTACAGGGTGCAAATAAAGTAACCTGAACCCGAAGGCTCCGTGATGCCTTTTCTTTATTGATTTCAACTCTCATATTTTGATAGAATGGTGAATAATCTATTATTTCTGAATGTGTTATTAAATTAATTGGCAAAGATGCAATGACAGAGTTGTTCAAGGGATACTTCAGAAACAGAAACGACCATTCGTATAACAATCACTCAACCGGTATGACACACTTTGTTTTTCTCACGTCTCCAAAACAACGGATATGTTATATTACCATTTACATTAAATCTTCAACACTTTGTTTCTGTTTTTTTTCCCCTCCATTTACCATGGTGAAATGCATGAAAATATTCAAGAATTTATGGGATCACAGGATGGGAAATTGATATACAAATGGTCATTGTGTGGGTGAAGTGTTCACCCATTGATTTGTGTATGAGCCACAGCTTGTATGTGGCATATTCTAAGTAGCAGTTGAAAGATGCTGCAGTGCAAACCAATAAAATGATGCCCACATATGTAGGCTCTTTATATATTGTTACACACATTATGATGTGTGTTGCTGTTTGTTCTTTCCCCTGCTTAGTTCTCTTTTTAACACATGTTCCTTTTTACACTGTGAAAGCATTTCTGAGACAGCCAATCTCATTTTAAATCACAGTTGTAACGGCTCGACACCTCGAATGACCTTCTCTTAACAGCAGATGCTGGAGATTGTCCAATTTCAGTTCTTTCAGACCGGAGTGAAGCTTTCGTCATGGTTGATCGTGTCGCTTTATTGGGTCATCTTGAGATCTGGATGGGTACTTTGGGTTAAGCATCAAGTTGCTTTTGGACTATTCTCGGTAACAGATCATTGTCAATTAAAAAGGGAATATACTTCCCTTCGAATGCTGTAATTGCCCTCAGGTCCCATTCTCTTCAGTCTTTACATGCTCCCTCTTGGCTGTGTCGTTTGCTGGCATCCTTTTGAATATATAGCACTGCATTGTACTCAAACTCAATTTACACAAAAAGATCTCGGTATTGTGGCCACTTACACCAAAACTGCACAGAAGATTTCTTTATTTAAACACGGGTATTCAAGTTCTCATAGAATCTGAATTCTAAAAAAACAGGACTTTTATTTCTTTCTCCTTTTTGTAAATATAAAATTTTTCCTAATTTCAGGAGATTTTTGCTTTACATGTCATCATCTGGTAATCAGAGTAGTGCAGTTCTGATTCGTGTCTGATCCATGTGGTGTCTGTTGTGCACCCATTTGTCCCTCCGGTCCACTCTCTTGGAACACAGATCAACTGGAGGGAATTTCTTTAAGTTTGGTACAAACGTCCACCTGCACTCACGGATCAACTGATTAAATGGTGATCACAAAGGTCAAGGTCCCTGTGAAGTCACGTTCGTCCCATTCTCGTGAACGCGATATCGCAGTGTAAATTTGGTGGTCAATGGTCCCTGTGACATCACAAAACACGTGTGCCAAAAAGGACAATTTCACATCGATGATGGATTACGTTTTTTTATGTCAATACAACCACAGTGAATTAAATTGATGCACAGTCCAAAATCTCTGGTTGGCAGAGGCATACAACCGTGAGGCTGTAATTATTTTAATCGGGAGCTGCAGCCCGATAGCGTTGTGTTTGTGGTTGTTTATGTATTTGTCTTCCCCTGTTGTGTGAGGGTATCCCACATACATAATAATCTTCTCAGGGACCGAGCACTGCCTCTGGCAGAGAGAACATTTTTGCAAATCCACGGGAGGATAGAAATGTACTGTGTTGCACTGGGTGGTGTCTCTTACACTGTCTAAAAACATGCACATAATCATACACACAAAGTATTTAGTTGGCACCAAACAACGAGACCTTTTGGCCTTTACTTTGGCATCTTTCCACTGGCTGCCAGTCAAAGGATGTTAAAGCTTCACTGATCGTGTTTAAAGTTCAGGGGGGGGGGGGGGGGGGTCTTGCCCTGGACTTCAATGCTGACCTTTTAGTTGCCTATGAGCCCAAGTGCACTTTCAGATCCTCAGACGGGGCACTTCTGGCTGCTCTCGAAGTCTAGTTTGAAATCGAAAGCCAACCGAGCACTTGGTGTCAGAGATCCTCAACAGCCAAGTGCCCGTGCTTGAGAAACGGAAGTGAATAGATAGGACTTCTTTTATAAAGCAGCAAAGATCTGAAGGGAAAATGGTGTGCAGAACACACACCAATGGCCTCACCTCTTTCTACTCCTTTTTTTTCAGAACAAGAGCTTGAAAACGAAACTGCTTTCGGGACACAAGCGTTGTGACGCCTATGCTGAAGAGGTAAGGATTTCCAATTAGTGCACTCTGTTTAATCACATACATAATTACTTCTCAGCTCCACCTAATACATTGTTCAGTGCTCGTGAAATAGGTGCGATTCGTGGTAAAATATAGCAGATTTCTGTAGTTCCCTTATGAGCAAGCAACGTTAACAACATTCAAATTATAACTCGAACTTAGCAAACGTTGTTTTGGTCTCTTCTTCCTTTTGGATCATTATTTTAACTGTGATGAGGAAACTCTTTCACAAAAAGATCCACTAAAGTCCATTCATGTCGCACACAAATTAACCCACAAACATGGATTTGGCAGTCCAGGGAATCATGGAACAACTCGTCTCCGACAGTGAGCTCTTTGATGGCTGTACAGAGCAATCTCAGGAACTCAGGTTGTAGTGAGAGCTGCTTCGAGTACATTTTGTCTGTCGTTTTTTTTCCGTCACCTACTTTTTCCCCTCTCTTTCTACTTCGGCTCTGCCGCCCGGTTGTTACGGTCGCCGGCGTCCACCAGGTTCCCATATTTGAAGCCTTGAGCTGAGCTTTGAACTGCTGCTTTTGCCTTCTCGCTGACCAATGGCCATGCTGTAATTTAGCCATGCAGGATCTCACAAGGCAGCGGGGCCCGCGGGCGTCGCGATGACATGCCCAAGTGAGTGCAGCTGCTGCTGTGTAATCGTGGGCTCAATAGTTATGCACTTGTGCAGTTGGTGATTCCAAAAGCATTTCCTGAATCCAGGCGACAGTATGAGGAATAACTTTAGATTCAGCAACACAGAGCAGTGTGGTGACGCAGACAGGTTGATCGATGGCTACCTTGTTGTTTAGATGGAGATTCGCCTTTACAAAGACCCTGGGCTGGACCTCCCCTAAGGCCGACGAGGCTAGGTCAATGCCACGGTCAAAGATATTCACAAGGTTTTTGAACGAGTTTTAGTAGCTTGTAATTTCAGGTGATAAGAATTTAAATTAGTAATCTGTACCTTCAAAATATGTTTGCCCTTAGATTACTAAAGTAATAATGAAGCCTTGAACTTGCATTCTTTCTAATGGCCATCAGAGGGCGACTCCTCGTGTTGCATTCAGAAATGTGATCGTTTAGACGTCTATTTGAAAATGACCCTCCTTCTCGCTGGATTTATGACCTCAGTAAACATCGTAAGTCTTCTTCAATACAGCATGATTTGTATTTAGTAAATCGTCCCATTTAGAGTAAAATTGACGATAAAGCAGAATATACTTTAGGGCGGGGCTACCTTTTGATTGACAGATCGCTACCAAGGCTTTATCTGGTCTGGGAGTTTAACAACAACTTTAATCCTTTCTCAGTGTGCTTTTCACTCCATGAAACATCAAATATAACCTTTTTAGTTGCCTACAAGATCTAATTCAGAGTTTGGTTGTACTTATCTTCACCCTCTGGTGTTCCTTCTGGTTGCAAAGAACCAAGATGGCAATGGCCAAAACGACAAACTCGAGGCATCAAAAATGGCTATTTAAACATGACACAATTCTGATTATCATAAAAAATGTGAATCCCTTCCCATAATGCTATTGGTCTAACATCATCAGCATCAGAAATTATGGGACTAAATTTACATGCAAACTGGAGCCAAAAGTTTCACAAAGAGAATTCAGTGTTCGGAAGCTTTTGATGTTATAGAGCTTTTCATCGACTGTGAAGTCGGCTTTAATACCGAGGTCATTCTTCAGTTCCTATTGAGACACAAGAAATTGGTATTGAAAATTACCTTCTACGAAATCCTCCAGATGAACATCCCTGATACGTCCCCAGTTTATCTTGTCCAAGCAATCATCACATATTCAAACTCCGAGCTGATGATGGCACATTCTGACGATGCAGCGAGGCCTGATTTGAATGCTTCGGGAAAAGGTTTGGAAAGGCCATGAAGAGGTCCTGATTGAAATTGTCGGTCAGCCGACACAGCCAGAAAATGTCTGGCCATAGCAAAGGCAATGATCTCAGTGGTGATAAAACTGTTGGCTTTTGTGCTCGTAGATGATAATATGTTACTATGTGTTCTTGTTCAGTGGTTCTCTGTGCGACAGGACTGTTATCAAGGTAAGTAGACTTTGAGTTCCTTAGGGAACAAATAGCTAGCAGGATTTCCTGGAACACAGGTAGATCACTGGAGGTCACTGACTTCAATTCCCTTGGGAGGCGATAAAAACGAAGTAAATCAGCCAGAGGAACATTCTCACATGTCCCCCCCTTTCATCCTGGAAAGTTATTTATCTCTTAAAAGGGAGCGGTTAAAGACTGGACCTGTAATCACACTGTAATGACTGCGGCGTTCCAGAAAGAGACGGACACTAAAGCTGCAAAACAATCACCGCCAGTGCAGGTAATTGCAAATAATATTCCATCGCAAGTTCGTCTAAGGGTAAAGAAGAAAGATATGCTCACTCAAACATAGCTTCTGTTTATGGGGTCTAAATGACATTATCTACTGTATGGAAACATTAAGAGGGTTCTTTATGCATCTAGTACACCGTTCACTGCTGTGGATGTCAATCCAAAACATAAAAAAGTTGAAGAACGTGTTTGCCCTTAAAACTTTTCTTAATTGTTGTCTAGAAATGTTCTCCAAGGATTGTTTCAATTACGACTTCCTCTTCATCGCTGAATCTTAAAATCGGGTTCTTTGAGGCTTTGAAGAAGAACTGAGAATCATCATATCAGATCATTTTTAGCTGGCCTTGGATAAACTTCTCTAAGCGTAAGCACCTTTTGTTGCACATAATACAACCCAAGACTTTGTATGAGTAAACAGTCGCTTTTCCTTTTAGTTGTGATTTGCGTTCTCATTTTGTGCAAATTGGCTTTGGGAATTCCCGCGTTTATATATTGGAATACATTTAATTTGGTGTGGTAATCGTCTTTTAGAAAGCTGCTGCTTCCACTTGTGCTCTGCTCGCTGTGTGAGGTGGAGGATCAGGCTTTGTGGACTTAATCTGTGTTGTGTGGGGAAAACTACTCGGCTAAAAAGGACACAAAATTGCATGTTAACAACACTGTTAAAGGAGGTTGTACGGCTGCTGTGACAGTAATATGCCTGAGCTGCTCCGGTTTATTATAAGATGTAGAACTTGGGTTAAGAATGTTACCCGTAGTCCAGAACAAACGGTCTATTTTTATAAGAGAATAATACTAATTATCTGCAAAATAATATTTTTATGCTTTTAGACATCGGCCTCCAAGACCAATTTCCTGGTCTGGGAAGTGGCTTATTGGGAGTGATGGGCTCAGACTGGGTTGGTGTGACTGCTCATCACCACTCGTTTGGGTTGCACTTTGCTAATTATTTTTCCCGATTAATCCATAAATCATTTGATACAAAAATGTTCAGAATTACCTCACAATTTCCTAAAACCCGGATATCTGTAAAGTGCTTCGTTTTGAGCAAACAACCCAAAAGCTATTGTTTCAGCTTTACTAAAGGAACCTTTCCATATAATATGTTATACTGCATTAAATAACAACGCCGTCATATCCAAGTTTAAATAATGTCATTATCATCGTGTCGCTTTATAATACTAATTATGGTTATCGGTCGGCCTCCTAACCTTCTTAGTGAGAATGTCGGGTTGCCGAGTCACCCGGTCACTTGGTCCAAACTTATTCTTTATCCATTTGGGCATCAGGAGCTGTGAGGGTTAACAGGGCCAGTGCATCTCATGGCCTCATTATTCCATCTGCTACGGCTTCGTTAAAGATAATTCAGGAATGTTGCACTATAATTATTAAGAATGGTTCCTTTCTGTAAATCCAAAAGATATTGCATATATTAGGATGGATGGAAGCAATTTCTGACACTGCAGAATGCTATTGGTTATTGGCAATTTTTTTGCTTTAAATCCAAACTCATTGGGAACGGAACGGCATTCGACCTTTCTGAACCTGGACGGCGATGTCCTCAAGGGAAAACTCTGGAAGCTTCGAGTCCGTCAAGGTTAACGCCTTTTCAGTGAGGCATTAGGGGATGCCGTTTAATCTGGAGCGCATCTTTTTCATCAGAGCATGAATGCATCACCTGTTTTTTTTTCCACTCTGTCAAGTTTATGGTTTGGCTGCTCACAATTTGGATGAAGGATTGTCGTTTGCGCGCTTCCACCAGTCCGGCACCGTTATCGCTCCAATTGGGTTTCATTATTGAAACAACAACTATCTAGTAACCTGAAACGTGTGTAGATCAAATACAACAAACAACAAGTCGAATGGCCTTGTGTCTTTTTTTGGGGGGGGGGAGGGATAATTCAAGCAGATCACATAGTCTTTGGTAACGTAGCATCCGGTATTTATTTATTATTATTTATTTATGAATACACTTTGGATGTGTGTGTGTGAGAGAAAGAGGGGAGGGGCGGTTACAATATGTTCTGTGCTCAAATAACGTGTTTTATTCTTGCACTAATTCATATGTAAAATGAGTCAAATTCTATATATAAGTCAAATAAGTCAAATTCGAATATCTGATTCTCGGATGTTATCGTGTTTCTGAGATGGGGCTATTTTCCTTATGTTTTTGACGTTGTGCAGGCAGATTAATCGACTTGTCACTCGCTGCATTATTTATGTTTACAGTCAACATGTCGGAGACGATAAGATGAGGTGTGGGAACGACGCGTTACCACGTTTGGGTCGCCGTGCCGGTCCTCGTCCTTTTGTGTCGTGCATCAATTATTCATGTGTTCTTTATCGTTTCATCTTCTGTCCCATCAGGAAGCGGCAAAGAGATGACATACAAGTCATTCGTAATAACACACACAGGAAGTAATGCACTGTGTAAATATAACGCTTCAGTACTCGTTATTGAAAGCCAAAAGGTTGAACTTTATGTTGTATAACTTAAGCCCTTTTAGCAGCGCAACTTCCATTTATTTTGACCCACACGTTGACTTTTTGTCACATAACAGTTGTAAAATAACACCTACAACGCTTTTCTTTAAACCGCCGATCCAAGTGTTGTTGTTGGCTAAACCAAGTTGTTTGAAAAAGAAGAGAAAAAAAAGACTATTATTGTACCGAGAAGATTAGACATTCATCAGAGAAAGCGCCCCCAAAAAACGAGACAAAACGTTTTCTTGAGATATCATATGAACCATCCTATGAAGATGCGTCGTTCCCTTAAATAGAAGAAACGTATTGCCGCGGTCCACGTCATTCACCATCCGTATCCAATAAATCAGATAAATAAAATACACACTTTTGTCATTAAGTTTTGGCTGCGAGTCGGTTGATGGTCGGGCTTGGCTCGCATGCTCTCAGCCAATCAGACGCACTTCACAAATAGGGGGGCGGGGGCTGCCGTGACTGCTGATACAGGTGCATGCACCACCACCACCACCCTCTGGGGTTATGTCGCCGGCTAGTTCCTGCATTGAGTTACACACACACACAACCAGAGCTACATTCTTCGCCCCCAAAGCGAAACAAGGTTTGTCGGTAACAATGCGAGCCAATTGCTAGTTGTCCCTTTCTGACGTGAAGCGTCGACGGCTTCGACAAAAGGATGAATAGAAACATTCGGAAGGCATCGGTGTTGTTCCACGACTCACGGACACAAACTCACATCGCAGTCGTGACGGTTTCCTCGTCTACCTGTGACCGAACCGAAACTCGGCCCGTCTCGCCTCGTTTATACTTTTCTTCTTCTTTATCATCTCCATGTTTTTCCCATTCTAGACGCGCTCACACACTGTGTCGCGTGGATACCGTCGGCTATCTGAACTCGGATAATGAGAAACCCGTCGGAGCCTGCACTGCCGTGCTTTAGAAGATCGGCCTTTTTAGATGCAGAACTGGATGAGGCGGCGCTTCAGCTTTCAGTTATTGACACCGTCTGAAAATGAAAGGATGGAGAGAAAAAAAGGGGAAGAAGTGCAAAGATGTATAGATTTTGTTGCATTTTTCGCTGCTTTCAGATAATAAAAGAAAACAATACATAGATCCAGTTTGGGTGATTAACAATAACTAATGAATTGCTTCGCTTCTTAATGCTTTGTCAATTTAAAAAAAGGTCTTCTTTCCAGATTAATTATGACTTCTTTACGCGTTGATATATGGAATATGATATGGCGGCACAACACTGAGTTTAAGTCCCGAACAACTGACACTAAACAAGAGTGAATGAATCCCGAAAAACATCCTCCCTAATATATTCTAATCTCAAAAGACCAAATCCCCACAGAATGTGGCTTCCTCTCTGCTTGCACACACACGGACGCGTCTGTCCTTGGGATAGACTGCAGGATTTTGACAATTTTTTTTTTTTCATCTTCTTTCCCGTCACTCTCACAAGGACGATGACTCGCAGCGATGCACCGCTTGAATATTTTTTGAAAAAAGTTAGGGGAGAGCTTATGAAATACTGTATTTAGTTTAGCATGCAACTGTTTTTGCAATACGACGCAGGTCCCCAGAACCTTAAAGGATTCGAACCGTCAGGAACAACAAGGCCGGAGATGCTGCTGTGATTCTCTTGGGCCGAAGGAGACGACTCGCATGAGTTTATTTTTCCGAGTAAATAACAAGAGCGATGTTTTGGAAAGTCTTGACAGCTCAGCACATTTTAGAGATTCGGATATTTGCATTCAGCACTATTTGCGATTCTGTAACCTTTTTTAATACGATTTACTCCCTTCCCAGGGAATATCTCCAAAGCTCCACTTAACCGATACAAATAAAATTAATTCGTTAGCATCTCAATGTTACGACCCGGGCCACGGAAAAAAACTTCAACCATCGCAAAGTCAATATATGGCTCGCCCTCTGTGAGTTGGCAGTTAGAAAGTTAGCCCTGGGTTTATTTAGCCTCACAATTGGTTTCACAAGGAGTCCCGGGATGCAATTATTGAATCCAGTTACACAGTGGAAGCACCGTGGGAAGAGGAATAACAAGATAAAGACTCATAAAATATATATATATTTTTAAAAAGGCGCAGGTGCCTTGTCAAGTACACAACACCCTTTGAAGTGAACGTGTCCCTCAGCGTCGTGCTTTTGGTGAAAGATTAGACCTAGATGTCAAATTTTTACTGCCTGTGTCGAGGAAGTAGAGATGGAGAGGAAGGAAGCGCGGGAGGTTTATAGAGATAGACAGTCGACTAGGAAGAAAGAGATATACGGCAGATCGATACAAAGATATGTCTATAGACGTGGAAGATGTGGTGGGTAGTAAAAAAAAAAGAGATACGAGTCTTTCCAAATGTAGTAAAAAATTAGCAGAATTTCCTGGAAATGCACTCTCTTCTCCCGTCGGCTGTCATTTAACCCTTGCAGCCGAAGAGGGAAAGACAGAACTACATAATTAAAAGAGCTCCTCGCCGCTTTGTTTGTGCTTCCTTCGTGGTTGTCTCTTTGACGGAGCTGGAGCTTTTTCTTCCATGCAGAATTCACAGCACATCTTTAAATGGGGGATTGTCTCCACACAGCTCTCAACATGGCGATGCTAACAGCGCAAACAACGACGACAGTGCTGACAGAGCAGCGTTTGAACCGGAACGAAGCAAAATCCCCTCAATCGATAAAGTATTCTGACTCTAATTGCAACGTTGCACTTTTTTTTATCAATACACAGACTTTCACCTAAACCGAAGTTTTATGTTTACACTTACAGAGGAAGAGATACAGATAGATAGAGCTATAGATAGATACGTTGAAAGAGAGATGTAGATAGACGACACATACAGTAAATAGGTTGTAAAATGTGGTTTCATATATGGTCTAATTAACCCTCATAATGAGTGAAATATAATGCACTGGCGATTGGTATTTCCCTTTTTAGAACTCCACAAATACTACTAGAGGTTCAAATGGAGTCAAGGCCATTTTATTTGCATACATTAATCACAGTTCCAGTCCTGCATGGCTTCCCATTTATAAACCATAAAAACTGAAGACACAAAGAGGCCCTCTGAGCTCACAGTGTTCACGCTCTGAGGATGGCGGTGTATCAAGCCATCGAGGAGACGACGTCTGTGCTCCATGTGAATGTCAGGCGGAGCTGGTCACTGTCTGTTTCGGGGGGCGTCAGTAAGGATCTTGTGTGTGTGTGTGTGTGTGTGTGTGTGTGTGTAGGTGTGAGTTTGTCGTAGCTGAGGAAAAGGCGCACGTGACGGTGGCGGTAATGTGTGTTGTGGGAGTGGGAATACGGGTTTAGACAGTGGGCAAGAAGCCAGTGTGCTACTGCATCATTGTGTGGACTATACAGTTCAGTGAAGGGGAGATTTGATATTTTCTTCCTCTCCGTGGAGCCTTCCTTTAAGCCAGAGCTTTGCCCGGGGAACACTCACAAAAGGCTGCAGCTGGCAGAATCCTGCTATGTGATCTAAAACCAATTCCGCTATTTGAATAAGCTAACACTTATTTTCTTATCTCCTCCTTGCAGTCGAAAAAAATCCAGGCTCAACTGAAAGAACTGCGGTACGGGAAAAAGGATTTAATTTTTAAGGTAAGTTCAAACTGAAGGGGGGGGGTGGTGGGCGTAGGGGAGGGCGGGACTGTCTTTACAGTAGCTCCAGACCAGGGGTAAATGGGTACTAAAGAAGGATGATCCCATCACAGGAGGTACTCCCAATTATCTCAGTCCGCAATTACAAAAGACCCTCCCAGTCTGCGGCGTGACGAGCCGATTGGCGAGCGGTTAGTCCACACGCACACCGCCATCCCGATTCCCTCTCAATGAGATCCGTGTAAAGCCGAAATAAGTCTGACGCCGCGAATGAAGCTTATACAGATTTATGCCTTAGATCGTGAAAATAAAAATCCTCAAGACGCAATTGCAGATGGCATCGTGTGTCGCTACAGTCCAGTAAGCGCTGTGGATTATGGTGGATACGATTAAGACCTACAGTGTGGTTACCCCCCCTTGAACGATCTTCTTCGATGGTTGATTTGTGTCCAGCCAACGACTCCTTCAATCTCGATACTTAGCGATATGATACTCTTTTCAAAATAAACTTCCGTGTCTGCAGGAAGTTGGGTCGAGGTCACAAACCCACCGAGTTAGGTTTTAGGAAAAGAGCGTGGTTGACGTGAACTTGACTTTTTGTTGGACCCCTCCACCATCTTGCTCTTTCTACTACGTAGATTACTTTAAAGTGAGTTAAAAAGCACTTGACCAAGCAGCGGTATTTCTCCAGACCTTGTTGGTCCTGCAAATATTGGGAGGGGTCTTTGTTCACTTCCCGGCCTCAGATGCCTAGGTACCGAATAATGATCGTCAAACCTTTGGAGGTTACCTTTTATAAGTCTCAAATTACTACCACTGAAGTATTTAATGTCCCCCCTCACATCTTTGCGAGCCCCCGCACATACTCCACTGCCCCTTGAATCTGCGACGAGGTAATATTTATTGCCATTTACCGGAATATTCACTGACCTTTTCGGGGCCTTGTTTGCAGTGTTAAAATATGGGTCAACATTTCTGCCATGAACAATGTCATTTCTCAAATGTATGTGTTGATCCTTTCGACCCACCATTTTACTAAAGTTGTGTCGAACATAAATTAATGAACGGGAGTCGGTCCTCTGAACACGTTTGTTCCTGGATGTCCTGTTACTTGTTCTATTTCTAGCCCGTGAATGATGGATGCATTGACTTCGGCGTCACCGCTCGTAAATCGTCGTCTCTAAAATTGCATCAGTCACCAACAACCTTATTGCTCAATGTCCTCAAACATTTCACGTGGACCTTCAGAACATTATGTTCCGTGGAGATTTGCAGGTTCAGGTGGATCAGGCTCGTTTTTATCGTGCTCTCTGTTTTAAAAAACCAGCCATCTTTGGGAGATGACAAGTCTGCTTTTTTCCCCTCCCCCCCTTGATGGAAAGGTCAGAGGGAAATGAATCATGCATCTCTGACCCCTCTGAGCCCTCTTGCAAGTCCTGACAAACTCATATGTATTCCACATATGCTGTGATCAAAATCCCGGAGGGGAGACGAGGGAGGAAGTGGAGAAGAGTCACTCCAGATTCGGAAATGTCATCAGTTTCACGTGAAGGGGTGTGTGGTGGGGGGGGGGGGGGGATGTCAGCTAAGGCACCTTGACCGGGAAGCAGTCAAATTGGTTGTGACGGCTGTTCTGCCGCATCAAACTGCATTTTGCAGCCCGCTGTCGCGGTACACCAAAGACAGAACAATCTCACAAGAAGAAATAAAGAAACGTGGAGAAAAAAAACCTAATTATTTTATCTTGGGAACGATTCAGTCTTTCTTAGAACTGACAGGTACAGCCATAAAAAGACCAAGAGCTGTGAAAACTGTAAAAATAAAAAAGGGTTTGATAAGAAGCAATAATGCAGAATCACCAGCCTGTTCTTCAACAACGCTTTGTCTGATCCCAACACACAAGGCACTCTTTAGCGTCCGACGCGACAGGCTTTTAAAATACAATGTAAACCCATATTATATCTCATAGATCATGCTGTGGGAGTGTGATTATATAGTTTAAAGACCAACAAAAACAGAAAGAAACAAGGGATTTTCAACCTGGAGACAAAATGTTTGAGAGTATTACAAATTATCTTTGAAGTTACGTGCTGTCCTTACTCATGTTAAGTTATGTAATGCCCTACCAAGATGTCTTTCCAAAGCCAAGTGTTCTTGTTTGAATTCACAACGACCTCCTAGTTGGGCGACCCAGCGCAATATAAATTGACGTCGGGGGGGTCCTGGACAGGTGTCTCGTGTGCGACGAGTCGGGGAGGGAAAACATTTCAGGATTCGCAAAATGAAGACGTACGCCGACGATACGCTACAGAAAGGAGCTGTAGCGTTGTCCAATGTCCCCTTCAGGGGATCATCTGCATGAACAGTCCTTTTCGATTTTCAAGGACAACTTAAAAAAAAAAAAGAGACCCGACTCTGTGGATTTCAAACTATGCAGTCCCAGCACGTGACTGTAAACACTACGCACACAGGCAGGTTCCCCTTCAGTCGCTCAGCCAAAACATTAAAAAAAAACTTCTGAGAAACCGACGGTGCCTTCCGCCGCGTTTTCCCCGATGAAACAGAATTTTTTTTTTTTTTTGGCAGTCGCATTCAAGCCCTCACATCTTCTTCACTCCTTCGGTCCACTTTTAAAATGTACCCCTAGAGCATTTTATCCTGCAGCTTAGGAAAAGAAAATTGACGGCTTGATGTAGCTGCATGCCTCGTCTAGCAGAGTGGCTCGTACCCTACTGACCCCTGACCTCGGTAATGGATTCAGCACACAAATATGAGAGCTTTAGACTCGGAGGCACTAGCCCTGAAAGTCTGCTTTTTCGGGTCAGTGGCAAATGCGCCCGCAGTTCTCATAGCACTACCCGCTGATGAGCCTCCGTGTAATGGACGGTAATGGCTCACAACTGTAATGCTGCACGTGCGCGTGCGTGAACACGCTCACACGAGGTCTTGAGGTCATTTAGAGAATGGCTGCGTTTGTTTTCCCTGTGCTTGCGAGCAGCCCAGACTCATTACTCTACACTTTCTTAAAGCAATCCATTCACACTTCCGTTGTGTTGAATACGGCAGCTCGCTCGGTGCCCGGAGGCTCTGTTTTAGTGCGTGTACGGGACTCACCGGGTTTGCAACAGAGTAATTGGACTGGGATAAAGTGTGAGATAGTCTGCTGAGGGGCGGTGGACGGGTCAGCTCAAAGTGCAGCGTTTTGTGTCGGTAGGCAATTTCCCATCCCCACATACAAGAACAAAATACCAGTCCGACTATCCTCAGCATCAACATGATCGGCAGTCTTTTTAAAAACATTTTTTTACCTTTTCAACCAGTTTACACACATGTTGAAATTGACCATGTTTGAATTTCTGTCAAAAATGTGTGACTATTGATGTGCCGAGTGTTTTGTTCATTTCTTAAGAAGCAAGCAGTGTTAGCTATTTCCACATTACAAAGACATTTAGTTTAGCTAATCCTATAATTTTTAAAACACACCCTCTAAAAGGCATCAGGCCAACGTTGCATTCATTAATAAGCCGTGAATTTGATCAGATTTTTTGCAACAGACATGTCTACCTCAGGACATATTCTGCATTGTTCTAATAAGTAGGCAGCGGGGTCTTCGTTTACACCAACTGAGCTTTTAGAACGACGTATAACCAATAACAAGACGGCTAATAAGCATCGTAACCTCGTAATACATCGTCTCTTATTCCAACTCACATAATGACTTGTACTGTTATCTGTTTGTTGTTTACCATATGTATCTAGTATTGAACTGTGTTTATTATTTGTATTATATTGGTTGTCTATGTATATTGTTATGCACCTTTCACCGCATAAAATTCCTTGTATGTGCAACGTACACTAAATTAATGATTCTGATTGGTCGAGACCCCCTTGACTTCACTTTCCAAGGCGCCTACTACGGTTATTGTTGTGAATTCAAACAAAAACACTTTCTTAGGTCGAGGCAACGAAAACCTGATCGGTTCGGCTTAGAATAAGTGCAAATTTAAACCGTGTGACGTAAGTACGAAAAAAATCGTGAAAAAGCAACTTCAAAGTAACTCAAACAATATTTTGCGACAAAAACGTCGGTCTCCTGGTTGAAAGTCCTGTGTTTGCTTGACCCCATTCACCTCCCCCCTCCCTCCAGCGTAATGGTTCAGTCCTAACACTAGGTTGTTACAGGACCATTTACTTTAATGTGGAGAATGGATTTACATTGTAGTTACTGGAACGCCCCCTCGTACAGACGCTAAAGGGGGCCCAGTCAAGCGCCAAGGGGCATGCCAGTGCATTGGTATTTGATGCCCTGGGAATGAGTACAGGTTGTCCACTGCCAGTATACTGTAATAGCAAATAACATATTGCAAGTCCCTTTTAAAATTGGACTTTGTTTTTGTGTGGTAACCTTCAGGATCCCATTATGCTGAAAATAATCCAAAACGTGTATCAGTGAATACTTATGCCTTCATTTGCCATTTCATTTGCCACAATGAGATCATATGCAATCCTGTGTGTTGATGATTAAAGTACCGTTCCTCAAAACTTGTATTACCTTTTGGATCCCCTCTCGAGCACACAGCCCGACAGCTACAAATGACTTTTGTAAGGACGATTGTCCTGAGCTTCCTGCAAAATGGATCTTTAAAAAAAAAAAAAAAAGAGAAAGATCTTCTGAGAGAATGATTTGATTTCTTTGGCTTCTTTCAAAAAGCCACCGTGGTGAAAGTTGCCCCGTCCTTGACTGTCACTGCACGACTCGTCTATCACGGAGAACTTAAACATCCTTTCCACCCCTGTTGAGTGGTAGGAGTGACGGACGTGTTCATCATTTAAAAATGACCAATCGGGATGAAATGAGATGAATGGAGTTCCCACTGCGCCACAAAGCTCCCTGAGGAACCACAGAAGTCTTTAAAAACTCACCAGGAAACATCAATCAGTCTCATCACCCATGTCGGAAATGCTGAACCCCCCTAGAGATTTTGGAGGATGTTTGTTGGCTTGCTTGCAAATGATCCAATACAAGTATCTGTAGCACTGTAACAGAGCCCAGACCCATAATGCCTTTTAAACACACTTATAATCTGCTTTTTGCACTATATGATTATAGGAAGTCAACAATATGCATAATACGTTATAACAATAATTTGTAAACACATTCTGTAACATTTTATACAAAATTTGTACGGTCAATTTTGAATAGTAGTTTTAAGTTAAAGCTGAATGGAATCGACAACATTTGATAACACAGATTTGTCTCTGTCAAAAAAGAGTTAAATGGATTATGGAAACCTCTCTGCCGAATAAATTCTGACTTCTGAATTATTTCCAATTCTAACTCAGTTAAAAAAATGCGAGTATACAGAAAAAAAAGTGAATTCCTGTTATTCTCTGTCCTTCAGACAGAAGAAAAGTTAAGTGTAAAAATAGACCACAAGTGTTATTCAACAAAACATTTTAGTGTCTTTTTCATACCAAGTATCCCCCCCCCCCCCCTTTTAAGGACACAGGGGATTCCCTGATGCTTGAGGCATGCAGTGTACATCACAGGGTTAAGTGCTCAGTCCTTTGCACTGCAGGTCTGTGTTATGGAGGAGTTTGGGATGGAGACATGCTTTGTGTGCTCGGAAAGGAAAAGAAAAAACCGAGCTGCTTCACAAGTCCCGTCTTTCTACAGGGGCAGCAG
Source organism: Cyclopterus lumpus (assembly GCF_009769545.1). Classification (NCBI taxonomy): domain Eukaryota; kingdom Metazoa; phylum Chordata; class Actinopteri; order Perciformes; family Cyclopteridae; genus Cyclopterus; species Cyclopterus lumpus. The sequence continues at coordinate 27,007,367 of NC_046968.1, forward strand.
CTAATGGACCTGGAGCACAAGCTAACTATAGCCAAGGAAGAACTGGAGAAGACTGCACTGGATAAGGTGAGCGACTCTGCTTTAATTATTATGACGCTTATGTAATATTTCTTTATTTTGGGTTGTGACGTCTCTCTCATCTGACCTCATTTAAACCCTGCAATGTCCCCAACACATGATGGAAAAAAAGAATAAATAACTCTTTAAATGTTAGTCTGTTTAAATCAGTTGTAAGTTGATGGAAAATAAATGTAAATGTGTATTCATGGCAACTGATCTCATTACAGAGGGTGCGTTTTTGCGTTTTTCAAAATGCTCCTAACGCCTATAATTGACGAGGTATAATGTTGAAAAAAAAATGCATGTGGAGAAAAGTGCTGCTGCGTGAAAACGGGTAGTTCCAGTGCTCAGCTCAGCAGTACTGTGCTAAAAAATATAATTTAAACCAATCATTCTGTCCATTATTATTATTGATTTGAAAGTAAATTATCTTTTTGAGCATTACTTCTTCTTTTATTGCTCCGGTAAGTTCCGCTTCACGTCTCGCCTAACGACGCCTGCTAGCTCGCACCGAAGTCACTTTAATGTCGGGGAAGATGGTCCGGAGGGATTCAGGAATGTGTGTGTGTGTGTGTGTAACTTTGTTTTGTGGGACAGGAGTCGCAGCTGAAGGCGCTGAAGGACACAGTTCACATCTGCTTCTCAGCCGTCCTGCACAACCAGCCCGGCAGCAGCCACAGATTTCCCGTCTCCCCCGCCCACTTGTTCAGATACTCGTCGCTCATCAACAGCTCCAGAGTCACCTTTCAGCAGCCGCATGCCAAGGTAACTTGGTATTCCACTCGCTTCCATCCGATTTTAATAAATGGGGGGGGGGGGGGGTCCAAAAGATGGCCTTGGGTCGCTGTAAAAACGTGGCCCTTTTTTCCTAATGTTCAACGAATCGATCGAGTGACAGGTCCAGTCTGCCTCGTCTGCTGCAGATGAGGTCCCGCTGTCCTTGAAGCACCAGTCTCATTGTGAGGCACCTGCATGTAATCTGCAATGATGTCACAGAGATACACATCTAGAATGATAATCATGAATAAATGGGGCTTTTAGATAAATAATAATCATGATAATAATGTGTTGTGGTAGCAATAGTCTAACGTCTCTACATTTCTGCTTTTTCGTTCATGAAATGGTTTAAAAAGCACATTTATTCATGTTAACTCTCCACAAAAACTACCTGTGTCGTTTCTATTTCTTGTAACCTCACGCACAATTAAAAGAAAAATGATTAGCTTTAGTAAATAAATCAATCGATGTGCCATTTTTTTTTTTACTTTAAAAAAAATGTTCTAATCAAAAACCCACTCTGCAGCTCATCGTCTAAGAACATTTCTAAACATCATCACCGTGTTTTTTATTTTATTTTACCATGACGTCCAATGGCGTGAACAAGTCATGATACTTCAGAGCATATCTATTGCCTCCACACAGCTCTCAACATGGCGACGATGGCTAGCAGCTAACGGTGCAAACAAAAGCAACAGTGCCGACGTAGCCAACGGTGTTTTAGCAACAAAGGAAAAAGTACACGCCTCACATTGCTGTGCAAAAGATATATTTACTATTGGTTGACATCTTTAAACTAATCTCAAACTAAATAAAAAAACGCTACTGCTACACGTATGGATGAACTAGCCATGCTTTTATCCAATTTTGTTGAATCCCAAAAAAAATCACACGTTTTCTTTTCCGTGCCACGGTTACGTGTCATCGTAGTAATCACGGTTGATTGCAGAGCTGGAATGTTTAATTATTTCCATGGCAGCTTCATTTACCGAGGCCTAAAATAAACAATGCTGGGCATGAAGGCGAAATTAATTTCCACATCCCCTTGATATTACCTGGAAAATGATCAACGGGCCTCTTTTTTTTCTATTTATTTTCTTCACGGGAGCCATTTGGACTTGTCGGAGCACAGGTGCAATCATCGGCGTTAACGACGGCTCTATTCCGTTGGAGTCGGCCATGTCAGAGAGCCAGCGTGCAGAATGGTAATGCGGTGGAGGAGGCGGAGCTAAGTGGAGACTGGCCCTCATCAATCTTATTAATTACACCTGTGGTGCTCTGCAATGGAAAAAAAAGGGGGTTGCCTCACAAAATCTGGTCCGTTTGATTGTCCGTGACGGCAGTTTACAACCGCTACAACGTCTGAATGAGTTTCCCTTTAAGTAAAAAATGGAAAGCAAGGTGGATTTTCAGGGATATTTGCCTCTGTAATGGCGGAGCATAACATTTTCGTCTGACTTTCCCGATAAGATAAAGCTGTTTTCTTTCCGGTCCTCTTCCACGTAAACACCACCCGATTTTGAAATTCATTTCACACCGTAACTCCCAGCTCGGTGACATCACGGGGAATATGGCTCAGTGCCCACAATATTCACCTCACCGCACGCCGGAGCGCACGTAATGCACTGTCTGCGATGAGAATTGAAGTGTCGGGAGATTATTACCTGCTTTTCGACAGTCACTATTTGTCAATCCGATGCCTCCGAGTATCACTCTCCAGAGAGAAATATAGCCCTTGAAAATTAATTACCACAGTTGGGCAAACACAAATTCTCGATGGTTGTGTAAGAATAATAACGCGTCTGAATCAAGCGGCGGTCTAAAGTCTTTACCAGTTTTTTTTGTATTCCTTGGTGTTGCTTTTGGGAGGTAAAGCCCAATTACTTCAGGGCATTATGGGATGTCTGGTATGTTGGATTTAAAACATGTTCTCTGTTAAACGATAAACTCAATCTGACACTTTGAGAGGCTCCAAACAAAGCCTCTCAAAGTCAAGGTCACGGAGGGCTCAGGATTTAATCCCTTTTAAGAGAGTAAGGTGACTGGAAAGAGGATTCCTAATAAAGAAGAAATAGGATTATGCCATCGGCGTAGATATTGCATCTTGTTTTGCTCGACATTTTAGATGTCAAGTGTCGAGATTTTACCCCGTCGATATACCAAAAAGTATTTCTGTGACTAGAAGAGCGAGAACTGAAATGCACGTGGAAATGAACACATCGCTCTTTTGTTTCCTATAAAATATAATAACAAGAATATAACAAGATAATCCCGTTTTAACCGAAAGTGTATTTCAACATGGGGGGGGGGGGGGGGGGGGAATAAGCATCGCTCAAAAGACAAGTGAAGGAAAGTCTTAGTGTGGGTTGATGTATATATGTATTTTATTTATGCTAATGAAGTTTATACTTTCCACTTCATTAGCATACAAATAGCAGCACGCCGCCGCTAGCTCCGTTATCTCCCGTTGCCGCTGGACACTTTGACGGTGCTGCCTGGTGAATCTGAGCACGCCCTCACTGTAAAGATCACCGGGGGGGGGGGGGGGGGGTCAAATCTCATTTAAAATCACTGGCAAATTTATCTCAAATTAAATAGTTTATAAAAAATTTAAAAAAGTAAACCGGCACGCGATAGCGCTCACTGTGCACGAAGGAGCCAAACTGAGAGAGGGCAAAACGTCCAGAACTTGGCTCTTTGACGGCCACGTGGCGTTCCTCATTATCCTCATTAAATAACAGCACGGATGCACCCGGCATTATTGTTGTTGTTGTTATTATTATTGCATCCTTTTATCCCGGTTTCTGTTGCGTAGCTTTGAATCCGCCATATTATGTAAATTGTGGCTGAATCCATTCAGTTAGGCAAGGTTTATTTCTGAAAAAATGCACGACTAATCATATGTTAATTATTGTCTGTGATGGCACCACTGGCGGCGGCGGGGGGGGGGGGGGGTGACAAGAAAAAATTAACAATGCTCCAAAGCTTTTAGGGATATAGAGGAAGCATTTATCCACTAACTGCATGATAAAACATTTTTAGTTTTCACGAGCACACTTGTTTTTTGAAAAGCCCAAAGTGGGCGAGAGGGATGTTTGTTCAGGCTCACTGACACCACTTTGGTCTTCACGCTCGCTGTTTGAGTTTAACATAATGGGCCTTAAGCTCTGGTAGAAGCCACAGATAAGACCTTGCCCCTCACACACACACACACACACACACACACTCTTCTTGCTGGTGAAAGATTCATTAGTGTGAGGATGCAGAGATCAGCAGGATTGGAGTGGAAGTCGCTTCATATTTAACAGGCTCGGGGAGGGATCCAAGTCTTGTGGTCCGATAGCATGCAATTTCCATCAAAGTAATGGGGGATGATGTCGGAAGAGGAATCGGGGCTCTCGGCACTTACTATTTACTTTTTAAGATTATTTTCCTGTCTATATAAATGGACGACGGTTGACACTGCAAAATATTTTATTTTATTTTTTTATAAAAACGTTAGTTTTGAAGATAGAAGGACAAAGTGGAGCATTGATCCACAAACTGCATGATAAGACAGTTGAGTTTCATGAGCACACTTCAGTGTTCTTAAGAACCAACAGTGAACTCACCGACACCACTTTGAGCTCCTCAATCGTAGTTTTGAGTTAACATAAAGGGCCTTAAACTGAGAAGACTCTCCCAGACCTCGTCCCTCACACACACACACACACTTTGTTGGTTGCAATCTGCTAGCTATCCGCTCAATGCCACCAGATCCTGATATGAAACTTTCCTGATATGTAATGTTTCAGCTAAGAAGCATCTTTGTATTTTTAAGAAGGGAAATCGATTGGTCATATCCATGTTTCGATAGTAAATATTGTTGCTGAAGGATCGCCGGTCTCATGCAGAATAAACAGCATGTTCATTGGCCTCAATCTTCCATTGTTGTACCGTGAAAATGAGGAAGTGCTTTAAACCTGCATTCTTTCAAATGGCCTGAAGGGGGCGACGACTCTGGTTGCAAAAAAAAAATCAGATTTATGAGAAAGCGACTCTTTTTATTCCTTTTTTCTTAGAACTTTAACCCTTTCACGGTGTGCTTTCATTTCAGCTCGTGACGCGACAACATTGCGGTCGCCTTAAAATATTCTGCGTTGTACGTAGCTCCGCCCCCTCGTGTCGATGGCGACAGCTTAAAAACGGCTGACTCGAGGCTTTAAAGCCGCGGGTCACAAACAAATGGGCACTTTATCGATGTATATCCCTCGTGCTGATATGTTGATCTTAGATTAGATTAAATCTTACTTTATTCATCTCCAGGGGGAAATTTCTTGAAGCGGCAGCAAAACATTTTTTACATACAATACAATAAAATAAAATAGCAGGGCATATTACATTTAAAAGTTTAAAAATGAAAGTGTGTACAGTATATCTAAAGTATAAAGTGACAGCGGTGCAAGGTTTATTGATGTTCAATTCAATGTTCACTCTTAATAATAAAGTGTCCGTCTGTCTGTCTACCCATCCTGTGTCAAAAGTGATGAAATAATGTGTGGCACTCCTACAACTAAAGCCAATTCCACTGAAGCTTTCTAGAAAGATGTTGTTTGAGCTGACAAAGTACAAATGGAGTTTGACAGTGACACGGTTAAAAATTGCCCACGTTCATCTCGCGACCATCTTGTTTGGTGCTCTCCAGAGACCACTTTTGACCCAGTTAAGGAAACTGATGTGTACGAGCCGGGCGTAGAAGACAAGACGGTTGCTTCTGGAGAAACGTCTGCTGTACAAACTCTGTTTATCTCGTACTGTTCGGTCCTCGCTGAGCAATTTGTGGCAGACAGCGGGAGGAAAAACACTTACAGCGTAAATTCTTATAATAAGTTTTTTTGTGTTGCACCGTTCAATTATTTCATATATATATATATATATATATATATATATATATATATATATATATATATAAGTGGAAGCTGTGAAAACGGGCTCAAGAAGAGAATTGTAGGGTAAGTCAGAGATGTATATTTTCTGCACTGCTTGTAAATGTCGACATATTTCAGAATACGTGTCCATTGACAGCTCGACCTTTTCTTGTGTTGAATTTTTGCTGTCGAAGCCTAATGTGAACCGGCCGGCCGATAGACCAGCAGGACCGTTAGTTGTCCCCTACGGATTGTCCGATCGGACTGTTTGATTGGCTCGTTGTCGGAGCGGTGAGAAGTCTTGAGCCGCCCCGAAAGAAAAAGTCCAATGTTCCTCGAATGCGAGAGAGGGTCAGAAGACTTGAAACGGTCTTCTGGTAGCACTTCGGAGACACTTTGGTTGCGTCTGTCTGTTCTGACACGAGTATAGCAGCCGTGAGACTTTAGTCATAACACAAGCACAAGGTTCTTCTTCAGAAGGAAGAACGTAGGGAGAGCGGCGAGTTAGATTTTGTGGGTGAGGAAACATCTCGGCGAGAACCGTCCTTTTTTTTAAATGTTGGATTCGGATAGAATACCATACGGGATAAGACCACAACGTACTCATAATGAAACACTATCTGATTAAGTCTTTGGCTATTTGTCCCGCCCCTTCTCCACTGTGATTGGATGGCTGGGGGGGGGGGGGGGGGGGGGGGGGGAGGTTGTTTCTTACCAGCGAGTGTGCATAAATTACCAAATGCTCCTACTATAATGAATGAATGAAAACGTGCAATTAATTGGATTTCAAGCCATGTTAAGAGTTTATTAAGAATACATATATTTGTTGTTGTTTTGTTTATTATATATATATTTCATGTAAAAAAAAAAACTTCATATATATATATATTTTTTCTTTTATTTAAAAAAACGAAATCTTCATAAATATATACAGATATTGTTTATATTTTACAGTCCTATGCTCTGTTAGGAAGATTGCCACTTGCCTGACACAGATTGAGTGCATCGCGAAAACATTCCTCATCAGTATTCGAAATACTGCGTTGCACGAGATGGAAAAACAGAAGTTCACAGAATTCTCCCATGTAACCAAACTGAAACGCTAGAGTTTGGCCTCCAGCATTCAGCATTTCTTACTCCACCAAATTCAAAGCACGCGTACCTCACACACGGACATCATTTCAGGTGATGGAGATGCGGAGATTGCTCTACGCTCTCCTGAGAGAAGCGTTTCATCTCGTTTCCCTCCCACCGTCTTGACATTGCTTCGTCTATTTCTTTTTAAGTGGGTCACTTCACTGATGCATCACTGTTCATCATACGCAGCTCTCAAAGGGGGTGAAGCACAAATCTCCCATTTATTGATTATGCCTACTTTTCACTTGTTTGTATTTGTAGAGACATCAACCGCATGCTGGTTTGAAGGTCCAGGATCTGGGACCTGTAGGTCACCTCTGCATTTACATTCAATTTGATAACAAAATGGGAACTGACAACAGAAAGGGAAACTGGATATTTTCACTTATGTGAATATTATTGTCTCGTAACATAGAAAAGTAACATTTTTAGCCATGTGAAAAACCCGGCTCAATGGACAACAATACTGGTCTTTCACTTTAAGTCAGGCTGAAATACCTTAACAACTATTCCATGAATCGGCATTTTTCATTGACTTGTAATTGTGTTGGCAATACAATCGTGGACTGTATGTAAGAAGTTGACGCAGTCACCCATTGGTTTATGGACTATGGTGATTTGGCCGACACCTTATTGGTTTTTGTGCAACCAGAAATGACACGAGATGGTGGAGTTGAGTACAACTAAATGCTGTGTTAGGCAACCAAAACTGTTTCAATTAACCTTTTTATGAACAGACAACGTGGCGTTAAAGGGTTAAATTTGTATGACAAAAACACAGATAATTTACCAAATGAACATTATTATTCTAGTGAAGAGGACTTGAAACTATAGATTGAGACCATAAACTCATGTTTACTGAGGGAATATAACAAGTGGGAATTAGGGTCATTTTCTCATAGACTTCTATACAATCAGACTTATGTTTGCAAACAGAGAAGTCGCCCCCTGGTGGCCATTAGAAAGAGTGCAACTTCGAGGCACTCCCGTATTAGCTTCACTTTTCAGACCTGGAAGTTTTCACCGGTCAAGGATGTAACACAACATGAACTAAACTATTGAATGAAAAAAATCAATACCTTGTAATTTAATCGTGATCATTTAATCAAAACAGTGTCAGAAAACCTAATCTCAATGTAAGAAGTGTTTTATATATTGTGTGTCTGCTTTGAAACAGCTGGTGTGCTAGTGTAGTCTGGCTTCTAATCACTTCAAATTGAAGAAAATATCATTAATATATAATATAAAAATGTCGTTGATCTTCGTACTGGATATACGGTTGATATTTGCCGGTTTCACCTCCAAGCCTTTTTAATTTCTATAATTCTCTTTTTAGTTTGTCAGCATCCTGTTTTTTTTTTAAAATGTTGCCCTTCTAGCTGCCTGTTATGAAATAGTCATAACAGCCATGGTGTATTTACTTCAAATAAACAAGCTGAATTAGTTTTTTAATTGAACAAGTATGAATTTAACAGTTAGGAACGTTTGAGTCAGAACTATTTACTATTCAAGAACCCAGAGAGCCAGCGCTGACTCATCAACAAGCCATTTACATCTTTTATTCTTAACCCCAAGTTGAAATGTTTTGTTTTTTTCTGTCCCCCCACCAACAGGATATCTCTAAAGTTCAGAGAATTGTCTCAGCCAGTAAATCACCCGTGAACATCGGAGTAATGAGGAGAGAGGGTGACGGAGTGAAAGCCTGCCAAATGGAAAAGGTGAGAGCCTTTTAGGGGTAATATGCTATAATGACCTCTGTGACCCCGAGGCCCTGAATCCTCGAGGGTCATCTGTTCTCCCAATTCATGCTCAAGCCATTGTTACCACTTTTTTTTACTTCATTAATCAAGACATGTTGTGCAAGAACGGCAACAAGTCTCAACAATTTAGTTTCTCTAGTTCAACTTATTACCAAAGGTTTGAACACTGACTATGAACAGACCATTTTATTAAGAATAATACATCCAATGTACCCCCGTGCTTTGCAGAAACCTACATTTGTTTTTTGGCAACAACAGAAAAATACATCGGCAACTATTTGTGATATTGGCTTGTTGAAGACTGGTCAACTGCTTCCTGCTCTCAAAAGACTACCACCTTGTTCTGTTTTGTGATAGTACATTAAATATCTTTTAGGTACTAGACTTTCTGATTTTCAGCCCCGATCACAAGGTATATATAAAGTGTGGCATTTGCCTCATTAAAGCTAAAATATGCATTGTCCTTGACGCACATGAGGCCTGGCGCCTCTGGGAGTAATTCTACAAGTGTACAGTGTTCTGGAGCAGAAATTAAATGAACCGATTAGTCAATGACACTGTTATTAACCTTTTTTTTAAGTCGATTATCAAACGCTCAATTTTCCTGCTTCTCAAATGTGATGGTTTGAAATTTCAATCTGAAGACATCACCTGGGGCTTGGAATTTTAATATATATATATATATATATATATATATATATATCTTTCTTTTAGATTAATTGATATTTTGTCCATAAAAAGTTATCTGGACAAATTAAATCAATAGTGAAGATAAATGACCCCTTCACTAAGCCCCAGACAACCTGTCAGCGCTACCACGGAGCCCACACTGCCACTAACTGCACTCACGAAATAAATATGATCAAATCTTTGGTAAAACAAAACAAAAAAGAGATTTCATAAGTAAGCAGACAGAAGGCTCTACAATATGTGAACCACCAAGACAGAAGACGCGATGAAATTAAGGAATAGTGTTGTACATTATGTGTCAGCACTTAAATACTTTCCTCTGCTAACGTTGGCTCTACAGGGTTTTACGTGGAAAAAACAACATTTCTAGAAACACGTTTCACCTTTTTAACCCATCACTATAACACAAGGTTTCACCACGACTAGCTCCAAATCCACAAAACCAACCTGAAGGTTGAAGAAAAGCTTTAAACTGGCTTGATTGGCCAATCTGCGTTTGAGGGCGGGACTTAGCGAAGTACCGATAATGATTCCAGCAATGCAACTGCAGACGTAACGAGGAAGTACATCTGCAGTTGCAGTGAAGCATGCATTTCAAAAGGAGGTGCTCACTCACCTTGACACCTGAGGACCTTGACGGGAACATTTGGAGGAGAGCCGAGTGCCTTGCTGGCACTTTGAAAGCAGTCGTCGAGGGAGGAGCGAGAGAAGCGGTGACTGACCTCCATCCCGTGTTGGACTCATGGCGGAGCGTTCAGTCATCAGGAAGGCTCCGAAGTGAGTCGTCTCCGACCCCGTCAGAACTTAACGGGATCCGAAAGAAAGCAGCGGAAGCGAACCGGGTCCGTGAGGACTTCTGGCAAGTGGCGATCAAGAGCTATTACAGATATAAGTTGATGGACCACTGGACACAGGGGACTACCTAGGAGACGCCACCCAGGGAGCAAATTACCCTCAATGGCATCCGTGTCAAAGTGATTAAAATTGTGCCAAAAAGCAAAGTTCACCGGGGTCCCCACACTTGATTATCTATTTTTTGGCGGGGTAAAAAAAAAAATTGAAATCCTGCAGCAAGAGTGGGAGAAACATTCCGATACAGATAAGGACAATACACAATATCTGTTTTTTTTAAACCAGGTGTTTTTACCTCTTGAACAAAGACATATTTTCCCCCCTGTGGGCTCAGAGGAAATGAGGAGAGACGGTGTGTACGAGCGCGTCGAGCTTTTGGGTTTTGAAAACGACGGGTTCGCTGCACTCTAACAAATGATTTTCATCGACAGACGTCACGCTTAGCCGTTTTAAATATATATATATTTCAAAATGCATTAGGGCCCGAAGATCTCTCGTGTCATTGTTGGTATGAAACAGCCAGACGTTTGGTTCCTCGCTCGTCCTTCACGGGGTTTGATGCGGACGACATTATTCTGTGATTCACAGTGTCTATTAGAAGAGAGAGAGGAGGCATTCATGGACGCCTGTGTCGTGTGTATCCTGTATTAAGCGTTGTTTTGATTATAACAAATTTGCAGCAACGTTGCATGAAAAGCAAAAAGTATTACCAGGTCACGAAAAAAAAAAAAGAAAAAAAAGGTGCGTCGCAGTCGGGAAATGATCGACACCCTTTATGTGAAATGACTAAATAACACATCCTGTAGGGGCTGCAGCTAATGATGATTTTCTGTATTGATTATTCCACGATTGATTTTGTTTTTTTTGAAGTAATCTCAAGTTCTGCTGAGCCGGAGGTGACATCTTCATATTGACTCCTTTTTTTTGTTTTTTTAAACCATCCAGCACCCCGGTGCTCATTCCCAGGACGTCGAGTAGTGACACTTTGTCTCGCCCGTCGATGTCTGATACCGACACTCAAGGCTACATTTAGAGTGTTTATGAGACGCACCGGGGTTTGAAGTAATTACTATGTGAACCCGTCCTCGTCATGATGAGACGCTCTGAGGAAATGCTCCAGGAGTGTAAAAACAAACTCAGGACAACAAGTTGTTGTTGTGTTTACAACATTAAGTCTCACTTTCGCTCTACAAATGGAGAATATTAATCCCAAAACGTGATGTTTCTAAACCTAAGGAAGTGCTTTTGTTTACTGCCATAGTGGAGCGTCGTAGGGTCCTGGTTCAAACACTTTTACCACGATAATGTAAAATTATTGAAATGAAATTCATCATAAATTCATTATTTTTGTTTTTAACAAATGTTCTGTTAATTGACTAATAAATGATCTAATAGTTTAATCAGTGGAAAACTGTCTGTGATAATAATACAACTATCTTTGTACAGTACACACGTGAACTGCTTCCCTAAATTACTGTCATTAATCAAATGATAAGGTGTACGAGAATATTATATAAAAGAAGCTTTTTTTCTTTTTTGAGGGGTGAAAATCAAAAAAGCATATGAACGACACCGTCTATTAATCCAAATGTGTTTTCACTGAGATATTTTCCCTCTGCTCCCACAGCCCGGTGGCAGCTGCTTCCAGAATCAGACGGAGGAATCGGCCCCAGACAGTAAAAAGCTACCAGAGCCACAGCAGGTGAGCCCGACTCGCATTTATATTATATATTATATTATTATTATTATTAAGATGCAGACACGTCTAAGTTGACTCTTGTTGGCTCCACAGGAAGTGATTAATCCATTAAATCAGAGGAAATGTCGTACAGTACGACGATGATGCTCTTCTATATTTTGGTTATTAATCCAACAAAAAGACCAAAATCAACAATGAAGTTGCTTTTAAAATACTTTACGACTTGCCTACCCCTTTTCTCTCTGGCCCTCAGCCAAAAGCACATTCATTCCCACTGAAGGCGTAAATTGTTTTTTTTAAAAAAATGGGTATTCTTTAAAAAGACTCGATCATACCCAGAACAGTTTTGAGCAAACTCGACTCTGCCAGGAGTAACTAGTGCACATTTTTTGGGGTCTACTTTTCTCCGGCGTGGATTAATGAGCATTTGCTCAAAATAAACTCCAGTGTGAGTGTTTGTGATAATGAAGGAACGCGTCAGCCGGTGCAACTTTGTGGCCGATTGATGCGTTTTTAATGGGTTTTGACAACAATGGAGGTCTATGGCACAGAAGAGTTGGCATCACAGGAAGGTGCTTGTCAGCGATTCAAGTCATTGTTTTTTTTTTTGGGGGGGGGGGGGACTTGACTATTTGTGGTGAATTTTGACAACGAGCTCTCATAATCAAAAATGTGAAAAACAGGAAGCGTGACGTGGATGCTTCAAATAAAATGGGAAGAAAAGCCAAGCAGGTGTGCGTGTGACTGCAGTGACAACTCATCCCCCTGAAATGATCAAATTCAGTGTGCAACAAAGTGCGACGCAAGTGGAACAAAGCAGAGCAGATGACACACAACGCCCACAACGCATTCCCCGAAAGATGGCAACCAATCTCCTAAAACCTAATATTCAGGAGTGCCAATGTCACCTGTAGTGTGAGATATTCAATGCCCTGCCAGAGCCCGTGCATAACTGCCTCCCTCATCGTATTATTGTATAGAGTCACACCTGCGTGGCAGTGGCAGATGGTACGACAAAAACAATGCATCTCATTTCCACGCCGTGCAACACTAACCGAGCAGCCGTCTTGCATTCCAAGTGTCGGCGATCCATTTTTAGACGCGAGAATATATTTTTTTTTTAAAAAAGGACATCTCGACAAAATGGGGCAGATCCGTCTTCACTTTATTTGTGTTTGTGCCAGAGAGATATTCAGATAGATAGAATCTCGACACAATTGCTTTTTATTTATTTTTTCGTCTAAGTGGACCGTCGCCGATACAAAAGGAGTACAAGATTAGTAGTAAGAGTATTAGTTCAACGTGTTATGTTACATGTTATTGAAATCAAAAGCAGTGCATTAGGTATTTATTTTGCTCTGTTTCAACGCAAGATGCCAGAACAATGAACATTTGAGTAGTGTTAATCTAAAAGTTGATATTTTAATTTTTCCTCGCATCGAGGATCTTTTCGGAGTCTCCACGCAGAGATTTTAGCCAAGGCCAAAATGATAAAAAAATTGAGAATAAAAATAGCAATCAAAAATCCGGTCCCAATGTGTTTTTAATAGCCGGAACATGAACTCAGATTTGAAGTATTTGACTCGTAGCAGTCGATTCCTCTTATTCACAGCCGCTGTGTTGTCCGCTCCCGTTCTAATTCCCCGGGCGTCCGATACCGACCCACGAGGCACCCTGTAGCGTCTGTACGAGATGCAACTGGGCTTTGGAGTGACTCCAAAGTAAAGCCATCGTTGGCGTTATTCAGGCCAAAGTCAAAATGGTTTTGCGTACATGGACACGTGAAAACAACGCCAATGGAAAGTCAATTCCGATCTTATGTAGACGCGTTCCTATGACTTTGAATATGTCAGAGTGACTACTAGTAGTATTGAACAAGACCACTTATGATGGGGGGGCCGAACCAACACAGGACTCTAAACCATACTAAAAAAGTAGTTGTGGTTTTGTTGCATGAATCTGATGTTTAGGGTGGTTTTCTGAAACCTAATCAAGTGGTTTTGTTGTACTGAACATAACTTCTGTTATGTGGTGTAATGTTATCCCCCCAAAAAAGGACAAATCCTGTTCCTATTAACAAAAACTAATAGATGCATTTCGTGACTAATTCACACACTTTAATGACACTGTTTTATTATTAGCTGCAGCGAGTAAATGCTCTGAGTGTGATGACGTGGTATGAAGACGAGGTGAAGGAAGTCAAACGCACTCGGGACTTTTACCAAGAGATCGGAGTTCAAAGCATTGTGGGGTTATTTTGAAGTCAAGTGTTTAATTATAATGCTTAATGCTTATTAGTTTAAGCCACTTTTAATTAAATAATTTTTTTCTTCAATTTGGAGCGATACAAAAAGGTTGAGATGACTTGTAACGTCTTGAGCTACGGACTCTTCAGACATTTTATTTTTATTTTTTTTTTCTAGTGGAAATCTTTTTCCCTCATTAATTTGTCAGATTTTAGTTGCAGCACCGAATCAACAATTGAGTTTCTTTCACCGCTGTCGGACGCCTTTCCCTCGTGCGCGGCACTTGCCATTCATGGTGTAGTAAACAATTTGATTGGTAATGATTTGCATGCCGGTCTCCGCGAATCAATCAGCATTAAAGTGCCCCCCCCCCCCCCCCCCCCCCCCATTCCTGTCCCTACTCGACCTTCATTACGTGTTCTCGTGTTCGATTTCTTTGACTGATAACCTGAGTGGCGTCTCGCCTTTATGTTCAACTGCTCTCGGAGGAAAAAGGCTTTTCCTTGTCTTCTTCGCACCTGTTGTGTGTTTTTTTTGGTGTTTTTTTGTACAACACAAAGCCGAGTTTAGATAGCAACACATTTTTATAGGCGAGGCGTATTCACGCGGTCCTGTGATCAAACAAAGGAGGCTCTCATCAATGTAGCCTGAACATCGACAGGCTGACAGGCCGGTGCCGACAAACCCAGAGAGGACTTTCAGCCAGATTAAGGGTAATGTCAACAACACGGGAGGGAAGTAGCCTTGTTCCAGCTCGGTAGATATACTGTGCAAGCTTTAAAGCCGCAGTACGCAATCTAAGCAAAGTTTCTATAAAATATATAACTCCGGAAACATTTCAGCAAACCCTGGCATCCTTAAAACAATAGATCACATCTCTTAAGCACAGTGGCATCCGTATTGTTTGTTTCTGACATTCCTGAATACATTAAAAATAAAAAAGGTGCAAGTGGAGACTGGAATATGAAGATGCAAAATCACAAATTGTCAGGGGGAAATAAATCAACTGAGCCAGCTATGGAGTTGGTTGAAAATCATCAATTATTTATTGTTATTCAAAATAAAAAAATGTAAAAGCAATGAATATGGCTGTCACTCCTGAATCTATATTTTTTCAAAGTCTTTTTACAAGCAATGTTTGGTGAAAGATTATTTCATACGGCATCAATGAAATAGGGCGAGGAAGGGGCCTTCTTCCTTTTGACCTTTTGTTACATCCTTAGGATAACAGCGCAGCGCCAACATAGCCTTTCAGAGGTAGTATTTCTAAAGTTTGTATTTCTAAAGTTTGTATTCTATCCAAACATGTTGGCTGTCCTTAAAAAAGATGCACATTTTTTTGAGCACATCTGTTTCCACCACACCGCTCTCAACAACATGAGCCGGTGGCTAGAAGAAGCTAACGGGGTAACAGCGGAAACGGTGCAAACAACGGCAACAGTGATGACAGAGCTAACAGCGGTAACCTGGGGGGGTGGGGGGTGGGGGGTAGGCGCTCGGGCAACACCATCCATCTACAGCATTATCAGCTGTAACCACTGTGTAGTGCAGCTCTCACATGAACTTAGTTGCACTAAAAAGGTAAACAAATATCCGAGATGCTCGGACTACAGCACACCCTTAACATAGCAAATAGCTGTTTGCTGCTATATTAATGCTCTGAATGTCATCTAGAGAACCTTTTAAGTGAGTTTTAGCTGGCGAGAAATAAGATGCACAAAGAAAATGGAAAATCCCAAATCCGCATCAAAGTGCACGAGGTGAGAAAAGGTTTGCCTGCAGATGAAAGTGCGAGTCATTGAGTACCCAGTCTCTGTCTCTGAATCACAAAAATACATACATTAGAAATGTGTTACTTAGTGTTGTCTTATTACTCAAATTTAAAGTGATTGGATACACGTAGAGGTGTTCGTTGCCTCTTTTTGTATTTAGGTTATAAGCCACAGCCATGCAGACTGATGTTTAACTCAATGATTTCCAAGCAGCCAGCGCCTGAAGGCATTCTCCAAAGTGACATTGGTGAACTCAAAACAGATGCTTTGCTCTGGGAATTGGTTTCTAGGGTATGTGTGCAGTGCTTACAACATGTCATCGCCAAAACTAACTGAAATGATTCCAAATATCCAGAGAAAATTTATTTTCAGTTAAGTGCGTTTATATATTATTCCAAATATCCAGAGGAAATGTATTTTCAGTTAAGTTTGATTTTATATGTAACACATTTGATAGCTGGAATGAAAACCAGCAGGGCTCTGTTGCTGTGTCGGCGTTTCAACACCTAGTATCAGAACAATTTGACAAGGATAAAGTATTGCTGCCCAGGGTATCTGTGAGAAACGATTGCCCTCGAATGACGAGGCCACATCAAGAAGTAATCTCACCGTAGCAATTTCTCTAAGATGACAAAATGACGCTTGATGACATTTCTAGTGATGCC
Organism: Cyclopterus lumpus; assembly: GCF_009769545.1. NCBI lineage: Eukaryota > Metazoa > Chordata > Actinopteri > Perciformes > Cyclopteridae > Cyclopterus > Cyclopterus lumpus. The sequence goes on from NC_046968.1 coordinate 27,023,932, forward strand.
TTTAAAGGTGATGTAAGAATCCAGGAACCGGGAGCAGAAACCTGGTCTTGAGTGTGAAGGACTAATGTCTGAAGGTGGAAACTGTCTAGATTTGTCTCGTATAAACATCTCATTCACCTATGAACTTGGCTGACATCATTTAGTGACACAGTAATAAATATATATATAGTTGGGTGTCATCTGCGTACGAGCTGTGAATGTACCTCAAGCATCATAGATTGAAGCTCAATGCACCAAGTTGCACATGAACATACGCTAGTCAGACCTCAAGAATACAAACCGTATGCTTTGGTATGAAACAAAAGGGATGGACACACAACTTCTGTTTATACGGAAAATCCTCGGGGCACTTCTAGAATTAGTTTGCTAACATCAACTGTCCTGTGTTCTATACATTTTACTTAGTTAACGTAGTTATTTCAAGGTCAACCGTGATGTTTTTTTTTCCTTAAGGCTGACCAAGTTGTTTGAATTTGCAGCGTTTATCACGTGTTTAGTGCAACAGCGCTCTGGGTGTTGGAAGTAGCATCCGACTGTGTGGCTACAATGGCCCCGTAGTCTTTAAATAACGTTCTTTTGCATTTAGGAGCATTTCCTGCTTAGAATTACAGACCGCCACGTGTCTGCTGCGGAATATTATTGTGTCGATCTCATTAAGAATCTTTTTATCCTCTGAACCTAAAACAGCAAAGGAGCCAACCGCAGACCGGAAAATCCGACACAAAGCTCTCAGACGACAGCGAGGCGGCGGAGGGAGGCAGCAGCAAAAAGACAAAGCCACACGAACGCGACTGAGCGGACGGCACATCATCCAAAAAATGCTCCCGCATCGCCTGAAGGATCTTTCTAAGAGCACACACTCTGCGCACTCTCACAAAACAACATATGTGCGCCCACACACAAACAAACACACACACAGACAGCTACACACACACACACACACACACATCAGCATTGTTTGCAAAAGCTGAGACTCTGGAATCGTCAACACAACCAATTTCTGACTGTCATCTGCAAAAACCTTCATAATAAAAAACGGCATGCATTCTAGAAATTCTTTAAAAAAAATAAAATAAAATAAAAAAAAAAAGGTAGCAAATGGCACTGGTAACTTGTTTCATGATCGTTCATTTGTTGTTTACTTATCTGAGTTTTTATTCCGAGTGAGGACACTGCTTTCTAAATGTGTGATCTTTCTAGAAAAATCCCTTTGCACTGGTGAGGTCTGACACTGTATCCTGTGATATAAGTACATCAATTGACAAAAAGATACTACTACTACTACCCAACTTAGAATATTGTTTATAACTCATTGTAGCAAGGTTAATTTACTCCTCCACATTTTTAAATATAGAGGCTCAAGTTGGCTGGCCAACTGTTCAACGTTTAATATTTCAGCACTCTTTCTGCCTTTAACACTCGAGGCGAAGAGCCAAAGACTCACAATGGGTCGTCTCCCTGAGAACGTGCCGTGCACTGAGTAGTAACTCCGAGCTACGTGTATCTCTGTTATCTGACCTTTCTGTGTCCTTTCAATAAAACTGTAATTTTCAGTAAATGTGTGAAGAATAAATGGTTATTCGTGGGAAAGAAACGAGTGAGTATATGTTTGTGATCAACAACAGGAGGAAATGTGTTGCGCGGCGAAGAGCGAAGAGCAATCAGCCTCGTGAATATGAATTAGGTTTCAGACAATACGAGAAGAGGAGGCACCGACGCGTCTGAGGTTAGGAGAACAATTTGTGGGTTCTTTTCTCCAAAAAATAGAAATTCTCCGTCGTGCAATTTTTAAAAAGTGGAATAATTATCCGATAGAAACGAGGAAGGTCAGAGCGTGACCTTTTTGTTGTCTTAGCCGTCCAAAAATGCAAATCCAGCCTCCGTTCACTGAGCACTTATATTCTTTCATCTGCATCACTGCACAAGTAGACAAATATTTACGCATTTTGTTTAATAAAGTCTTTTATTTGATCACTAAATGCCACATCCAAATGCTGCTTCTACGCTGCGCTTCACAGTAGACGGTTGACACACAAATTCAGCCTTTTTAATTCATATGCAGTGCAGTCATTTTTTTATTAGCACTTAATTTGCTGATCATTGTTTAGATTAATCATTCTAAAACAAAACACCCAAAAGAATTTTAAAAAATGCCCGGAGCCAAATGTGATCTCAGCAATTTGTCCAACCAAGAGTCCAAAAGTTTAATGTATTATCCGGTAAGATGAGGGAAATCCAGATGATCTCACTTTTGAGAAGCTGGAAACAATAAATCATCCACATTTTTGCTTTAAATTTTATCTACATAAATGGCGAATCAATCTAAATAGTTTATTTACTATTTTCGAACGACTAATAGATTAACTGACTAATCGTTGCAGCTCTAACAGTTGTGATGAATGTCTGGCGGGAGGAAACAGAAAAGGAACTGGAGAAAGCATAACAAGAGGTGGAGTTCTCAGGGGGGGGTCCTGAGATCAATCACACAGCTGTTACACAATAAACAAAAGGTGAATGAACAAGAAACTAAGTGCCTTAAAGCTGCATTCTTTCTCCTGACCACCAGGGGGCGACTCCTCTGGTTGTATAGAAGTCTATACTTCATGTGTTAAAGCTGCATTCTTTCACATGACCACCAGGGGGCGACTCCTCTGGTTGTATAGAAGTCTATGCTTCATGTGTTAAAGCTGCATTCTCTCTCCTGACCACCAGGGGGCGACTCCTCTGGTTGTATAGAAGTCTATGCTTCATGTGTTAAAGCTGTGTTCTTTCTCCTGACCACCAGGGGGCGACTCCTCTGGTTGTATAGAAGTCTATGCTTCATGTGTTAAAGCTGCATTCTCTCTCCTGACCACCAGGGGGCGACTCCTCTGGTTGTATAGAAGTCTATGCTTCATGTGTTAAAGCTGTGTTCTTTCTCCTGACCACCAGGGGTTGACTCCTCTGGTTGTATAGAAGTCTATGCTTCATGTGTTAAAGCTGCATTCTCTCTACTGACCACCAGGGGGCGACTCCTCTGGTTGTATAGAAGTCTATGCTTCATGTGTTAAAGCTGTGTTCTTTCTCCTGACCACCAGGGGGCGACGACTCTGGTTGTATAGAAGTCTATGCTTCATGTGTTAAAGCTGCATTCTCTCTACTGACCACCAGGGGGCGACTCCTCTGGTTGTATAGAAGTCTATGCTTCATGTGTTAAAGCTGTGTTCTTTCTCCTGACCACCAGGGGGCGACTCCTCTGGTTGTATAGAAGTCTATGCTTCATGTGTTAAAGCTGTGTTCTTTATTCTCTCTCCTGACCACCAGGGGGCGACTCCTCTGGTTGTATAGAAGTCTATGCTTCATGTGTTAAAGCTGTGTTCTTTCTCCTGACCACCAGGGGGCGACGACTCTGGTTGTATAGAAGTCTATGCTTCATGTGTTAAAGCTGCATTCTCTCTACTGACCACCAGGGGGCGACTCCTCTGGTTGTATAGAAGTCTATGCTTCATGTGTTAAAGCTGTGTTCTTTCTCCTGACCACCAGGGGCGACTCCTCTGGTTGTATAGAAGTCTATGCTTCATGTGTTAAAGCTGTGTTCTTTATTCTCTCTCCTGACCACCAGGGGGCGACTCCTCTGGTTGTATAGAAGTCTATGCTTCATGTGTTAAAGCTGTGTTCTTTCTCCTGACCACCAGGGGGAGACTCCTCTGGTTGTATAGAAGTGTATGCTTCATGTGTTAAAGTTGTATTCTCTCTCTTGACCACCAGGGGGCGACTCCTCTGGTTGTATAGAAGTCTATATAAATGACTCTACTTCTCTTGATGTATTCCCTCAGTAAACATTGTAAACATGAGTTTATGGTCTCAATCTCCAGTTTCAAGTTTTCTTCAATACAGCATGATGTTGATGTTTTGAAGATAAACAATGGACAATAAAGCCAGGTCATTCTTGTGATTGACAGGTTGTTACCGCCCATGTTTTCCTCTTACAACTTGAACCCTTTTTTCGAAGTGTGTTTTTCTCTTCATGAAAGGTAATTGGAATATTCACCATTGACGCTCCACCTTCTCCACCTTCTCGTATCCCTTCTGGTTTGCGAAACCACAGGACGACCAAAAGACCAAATCCCAGGCTTCAAAACGCAGCACTCCACAAACCAATGGGTGACCAAAAAAAATAAAAAATTCAACACGCCATCGTCACCTTTTCAAAAAAAGGTCATCCAAATTATGCCTCGACGTCACTCTCTCATATGTTTGGCATCCATATTTGTTTGCGACAAACTCCCGCGTCTCCTCTCTCTGGGCTCTGAAAGGCCACCGACTGTTTTAAATCAGCTCTGCGGTCACAGCGTTCCCCCCTCGGTGTGACATTTGGTGCGGTCGCCGAGCCCAAGAGCGTCCACGCTGTAAAACGCTCGGCGACAGGTGCACAGCTCTATTTTACGGCCCCGTAATCCATCTGTTTCGCGAGTTTGAGAGCCTCTTCCGGGCCGCCTCTACGTCTTGCTGAGAGCAAACAAAAGGGCCGTTGCCAGGAATTTGGAAAACCCCACAGGCAGGCCTTGCAAACGCTGCCATTAAACCTCAGAGCTGCCAGTGGCCCAAACGGGGGTGGGGGGGGGGAAGATGGTCGTGGTTGCCATGAACCGAACTGGCTTTAGTTTAATCAAAGTGATGCTGTGTTTTTTGAAAGCCACCTTCATTTTACTGCCACCCATTCTCAGCTTGTGGGTGTCGTGTATCTTTCAAGGACAATTACTCAAGTCTTAATTTCTAGCTGAGCTGCACACCCGGCCGACAGGGAAATGGCCACTGACAGCGTGCAAGAGTCCTCTGCTTTCTTTTCACTTCGTTCAGCTTAATTTGGTCAGGAAGTGTCAGAGAGAACAACAGATGTGTGTGTGTGTGTGTGTGTGTGTGTGTGTGTGTGTGTGTGTGCAGGATCACAACAAGTCGCACAGGCAATCTCCGGATGTGTTTACTACGAATCTCAAAGCCATTTTCTTTTCAAACTTGGAACAAAATCAACACAATCAAAACTGTAATGTTTCAAAAACTCAACCGTTACACAATGTGTGCAACAGGCCATGTCTTGTGCTCCAGGAGGAGCCAGGCTGATCCATTCCTCAGTCCAGTTGCCCTATCAGTAAAAACATGGCTCTTGTTGTTCTCGTGCCCGACACAAGAATGGAGGGTGGAAGCCGAGCTGGATGGGTAATCACACCTGAGAAGTAACGTGTGAGGCTAGAGATTTCCCGAGTCGATCGTGATGGCCCTACTCCAGGCATATTTTAATGGATGAGTAAATGCTCAAAAATAAAGCCGATCAAAAACCCAACCCCTTTCTTTTGCTGAACCACCGACTGTGGGATGAGGAAAACTATTTAGTTACGAATTAGTCTGCTCGCTGTTTCTCATCAGCAAAGAGCGGCGTACAAAACGTTCAGGAAGCAGGTTGCAGGTGCGCCGCCGCTAATTACAGGTGATCAGCTTGGGCGTTGTCGGGCGTGCGAAGCCGGCGTTCGAACATTGCCGACGATTGTTTTCGGAGGTGAACGCAGCGTTCCGATGAAAACACCCCGTAGACGAAGAGTTAGAGTAGAGCAGCTCAATGCCAGTTCTACTCTAACTCTCTTTCTATGTCAAAAAAATCGTATAAATAATTTAAAATGAACAACTTTTGAACCAGGGCCTTTTAGTGTTTGCATCTGGCAGCGTGGGAAACATGTATTTATGAAGATTACAGCGGTTATTTCACTGTGTCAGATACTGTACATGTTTAAATATAAACGCACAGGACTCGGGATTAGGATGTCTTGAGTGGAAGCATTTTTAATCTTTACACAAATGACTTTTTTTAATGAAACTGGCTCACGGTACCATTACAGCAAAATTAGGAGCCACCACAAATGAATGTTATTAACTAAACATAACTCAATTCGAGATTAGTGGATTGCATTCAAATGAATGAATTAGTTCCTATTCTTTCGAAAAGAGTCCTGTACACACACACACACACACAGTTAATATAGAATGAAAAGAAAACTTTCTTTAAAAGTCCGTGGGGGGGTATGTTTCCAACTTGAAGTTGCATTAAATTGTATTCCACTAGTCAAGTGAACAAGAATGTTCAAAGTAGACCACATTTCCACTTGTCATAGTAAGAAATGCACAGGTGTATAATAACATTAACAATAGCTCCGTTACATTCAAGCGCTCCAGTAAGCCGTGACAGTTAGCCCGGCGTGCACAATACCAACTGCCCTGGAACTCATCTGAGAAGCTGAAGGAACTGCAAAATGTCATAAAAACGTCCTCAATTGTGCGAGAAAAAAAAATTTAGAAATATAATTGGACTAAAATGAACATAGAACTGTTTACTGTGGTCATTTGATGGTCAAACTGTGATTGTTATTAGACACATGTCACTGGGGCCATGACGTGTGCGGACTAGCTAGTTAGCGACAGTAGCTAGCTTGATAATTCCACCATGCTTCAATGCTACACTGGTTACAGACAATCTGGTGATAGCAATGTGCTTTCCTTGTGTGTGGATATAAATTATGTTGTTAAAATGTTGCTGCAAAAACATCTGCGACTTACTTTAACTCTGTTTGTGTTTGTTAGCCCGCTACAACTGTCGCGAGGGCAACGGGACACAAAATGGCCGCCACTGACAATCCTGCTACGTTCATACGAATCGCAATCGCCGTCCTACTCTACTTTTTTAAATGTTATTTCTCTGGTTTTCACGCTCGCTTCGTGGTGTTTTTTTTGTCCTTTGTTGAAAAGGAGTTGATGGAACATGGATACGGATTAACTTCTTTAACCTTTAACGCTCATGATTAACCAGGAGCACTCGTGCACAAGGGTTTTAAATTGTAAGATATAAGAGAAGATGTGTTTGGGAAGTAGTGAGTATAAAACTAATTATATGAGAAATGGATTATAGTAAATTGATGTTTTGTTATAGTTTCGTTCCCTTCAATTCACCAAAGACCTTTTGTCTAATGTCGCCGAGTGAAGTCTCACTTTCATTTCTTTCCAACCTTCTTTAAGAATTAAATCTGTGCTATTTTTTTTACACACCTGTTCGTTTTCGGGACACGATGCAGCACATCTGGACCTGGATGAGATCCAGCGGACTCCACCCCCACAGTGACTTCTCATGTGTTTTCATTGAATATCACGACCATTTGATCCGGTCTTGGGCTTCAGTAATCGTTACACATTACATGAGATCAGTGGTGCAATTGTTCCTTAATATCTAAGATATCTCTGTAATCCAGAGTAGACAGTATAGCAATATTATATATACACTCTGTGTATATATATATATATATATATATATATATATATATATATATATATATTATATATATATATATATTTTTTTTTTTACTCAGTTTCTTCTTTACATAATGATTCATTCTGACTCCCTAAGTGTTTATAATAGTGCTAAATCATCAGGAGTGTTTTTACACGATTCCATCCTTCTTAGTTACGCATGAGAGAATAACCTTATTCCTATAATTACAAACGGGAAATTCGAATTACAAGACAAGCCAAAGTCAGCTGTAATGTGACTTTAAACTTGTGCTGTTGGGGGCCGATGCTAAATTGCGACACACACACACACACACTCACACACAAACAAATGTCTTTATGCACAAGTGTGTTCCAGATTGCCCACTTCATCTGCCCCTTCATCCACAGCTCTTAAAGCTCAGCTTGCTAATGCCCCGAGAGAGTAAATGATTTTAATGAGGTGGAGCGTTGTGATGGAGGAGCTGCGTGACGCCGCCATCCATTCTGAACAACGGCGGCGGCGTTGGCGAGCGAACCCCGGATACAAAAAAGCACTTGTGTGAAAACCTGTGTTGAGAATAAAGACCACATAAGCAGCACATTTAGATGTCAGTCCCAGTCTGGGCATTGGATTGTAATATTCTCCGACTGTATGATTGTCGAGCGCTCATTAGTGCCAGAACTCCCATTCGCAGGAAACGGCATCCACTCGGCACCTAATTAAACCGCAGCGGCAGGAAACTATGTACAAATACAAATATCGTGTACCTCTTTGTAGCCCAAGGGGGTTGAAATGTGTTCATTTCCTCACTTGTCTTCAATTTATCAAGAGCGAAAGCCAATTAAGGATGAATGATTGCTACCGTTGGAAATGAATTGTAAGCTACGACTTTGCAAATTTTCTTTCAAGATAAGAACAAAATATAATGTAACGTATAATGTTGTATAATGTCCTTTTTTTCCTCGAATGGAGACGTCTGTTCTCAACCGTCATTGTTCAAAACGTTTGTGGATTATTTCATCATTTGGGGGGGAAAAGGTTGCCTTACTTCCTTTTCACCAGGCTCCTCAGTTTATTCATTTCAGTTTATGAGATACATTATTATGTTAATATATTTAAAGAAAAGTGCAAACCGGTTTGTTTAATTATGTCCGGGACATAAACATGTTGGCACAAAAGAAAGCCACATTTGTTGAATTTACTTTGAATAAAAACATTTTAAGTCGCACTTCCTGTTGACAAATCCAAAAAGTATCTTCAATCCATCTGCGCTAACCTCTTATTGCAAATACGAGCAGTTTTCCGCTAGCTCCCTGAGCCCGGACGTCTCTCGGCGCCATCCCATAATATCAAGGACATTTTCAAGGTCGATCAGACTGCTCCTTTGTGTGTGGCCTGATGAGACACCAGAGGGCCACCTGAGCCGCCCCGAGAGCCGTCGATAAGCACCGACGCTAACGTATAAAAGCCACGCAGCACCCTGGTGGCCGAGTGGTGACAGTGCGGGCACTATAACCTCGACATTGCTGAGCTTTGGAGATTGCGTTGCTTTGCAGTGTTTCCGAGCACCAGCGTCCCTTTTGGGGGCTTTGGCGCTCTCTGCTCCGCTCAGTCCTGGTTCTCCCGGTAGAGGCTCCCAGCTGGGGGCCGTCTTCAAAGCCAGATCAGGGTCTGGTTGTGCCGGAGGCCCCCGCTGGAGTCTGAGCCTCAGCTAATCTTCTCACTGATGGTCTTATTTACTTATGAAGGTCGTGTGGAGGCGTCGGTATTACATTGAGACGGTTTCATAACCAGTTAAAAAAAAGAGTAATCTCATTACATAATATCACGCAAAAGATTACAAAAAGTCGTCTTGTCTTCTAATTGAAAAGAACTCTTTAATTGCTATTTTCACACCGTTGTAAAAAAAAAAACATTGATACGCAGCGTGTGCTGGCACTGCAGCCTTGATGGTGTTTTTTGTATTTATTCATACAACAACACGGTAATCCATTAATTCCGGCAGAGCGTGCGGTGACCTGTCAGAGGGCGGACGCTCGTGGACCTGAATCCGGGACGATCCTTTTCGTAGTCCTGGACTCGGTCGTGGGGGCAATGTGAGCGAAGAGCAGCACTTCCAATTACTGAGTTCACACTTGTAACTTTTGGGGGGTTGAAGATAAACACAAAGGGCACGATTACAGGTTACTTCAGATAAAGTTATAACACCCGTGATGAAATATGACACGCGTAGGACGACATTTAGTGACCGCGGGAAATTGCAACAACAACAACCAGTTTCTGGCACAGCTTACATCCAATGATCTTTTTTTCAAGGTTTCACTGCCTCGTAGCACAAAAATGACCTTTGTGTACGTCTGCCCGAGGTGGATGGGGGGGGGGGGGGGGGGGGGGGGTTGTTGATCAATAGCAATAAGACAACTTTGGATTTCTGGCTTACCAAACTCATTTTCCGGTCTTTACGCCATTGGAACCTAAACTAAACTCTCTGTCCTCTGAAGGTCGACGCCGTTATTCACTTATCGACTGGACATTTCAACGGCACGAAGACGGAAGATGTTGCTGAAAGGCCAGAGACGGGGTGTTTAGACGTTTTATCCTATTATTTGATCCAATTAGACATTTGTGTCAAATTGTCACAATTAGCACGTGAACTCTTGAATTGTGGCCGAATAAAACGTGGTTTGCCTCGAGGCGTTTCTGAGATATCACGTCCACAAGAACGGGACAGACGGTTATAAATTATTTATATATATATATATTTAATATATATTATAGCAAGAGTATGATATATGTATGTATATATATATATATATATATATATATATATATTTAATATATATTATATCGAGTGTATGATATATATTATATATATTTATATATTATATAACATTTATATAATATATATATATAAATAAAATATATATTTATTTATAATATATAATTGATATATTATATATAATTGATATATTATATATAATGTTTTTTTTTCTTTTTGCTTGAAAAAATGCATTCAATTATTCATCAATTATTAAAATAGCTGCAGCTTGACTTTCACGTTTTTTTTTTCTCCAGACAAACCCAGTGCAACAGTGTGCTCATCACAATCCGGTCACGTGACGCCTCTTTTGACGCCCTTAACTTCGGCAGCGCCGGAAGACGCCGACGCGTTTCCTCTCGTGCAGAAAGAAGCGACTTCCTCTGCGGGTTCAAACAAAAAGCTGCAGCTCTCAGATCAGTGGAAACATTCTCCAAATCAGGAACTCGCCATGTTTCACTCACAGCAGACCTTCTCCAAAAAGATTTAAATATAGGCTGCTCTTTGAATAATTTGACAAAATACCATATACTGACTTTTTTAGTTGAGAAATTGTCGCACCTCCATCTTAGATGCAGAGAAAATGCTCATTAGGCCCCTCGGCCATCCCACATTCATAACAACTGTCAACTCTCATTAATGCCCACGCCATAAAAATACACCCTCCTGCCTCCACGGCTCCGTGTTGCCTTCACTGGCATCACGGACAACCGAACACCGTAACGGTCAAATGCATCTTTCTCTCATCTCGAGCCTTTACTAAGAGAAAAGTGGCTCCACACAGACTCCACTGTATACGATGAAGTTCTACATCCTGGTTTCAAGAGAACAACGCCACGTTATATAGCAGAGGGTTTAATTTCTACTTTAAAGCAATACCGTCAGTCTTTAAATAACTACGTTACGAGCGCAGGAAGGACGAAATATCATTTTAATATTTAATTTGTGCAGCCAGGGCGAGAAGATTACCGCGTGCTGCACATTCTTCCCCGTGCAGCTGCAAGCGAGCATTAGCATGTTTCAGATGGATCATAAAAAAAGCGATTTGTTTAAAAAAAAAAAATAATAATAATAATAAAAGATTGTCTGGAGAGGAAACTTTGTGTGTGTGTGTGTGAAAAGAAGTAATTGTTTCTTAGAAGAAAAGCTGAATTCATGCTGCCGTAGGGATCAATGTATTTTGCAACTCGACAAAAAAAAAAAACGTCTTTAAGTTTCAATTAAAAAACGCCCGATCGGCGCTTTGGGACGACACTCTAAACGAGACTCTGTGGAGTCGGCGGACACGGAAGCGTTCTCTCTTTGGAGGGAATGTTCCACGATGAGGGAACGAGGGGGGCGGCGTCGATCAGCGTCACCAAGGTGCTCCGCCTTTTGGGGCGTGGCCAGATGGCTCGAGAAAAGGGGGGGGGGGACAGGTCGCCAGTCCATCATAAGGGCTCACATAGAGACAGACAGACAATCACACCTACGGGCCAAATTAGAGCCTCCAATTAACCTGCGTGTCTCGTGGGAGGAAGCCGGAGAACCTTGGAGGGAACCCCACGCTGCCACAGGGGGAGAACGTTGCAAAACGCCACACTAGAACCGCACAGACCGGGAATCGAACCCCCGGCCCCCTCTTGCTGTGAGGCGACAGTTGTCAAACTTCATTCAACATTCTGCCGGTTGGCGCATATTTAATAACACAATGGCTTATTTGCATATTTAAAAACAGACTTTTCTGGTTACATCTTTACTGTATTTACCTGTAGTTTTCACCCCTAACAGTAAGATAAGGAAAGTTAAAGTCAGAGAACAATCGTGGGTCATAAATATTAAAATGTAATGAACTTGGGCATCGTCAAACCATCGAAAGACGCGGTTTCATTTCCACGATAACTCTCAGTGTCACTCCTCTGCACACGCGACATTATTAAGAGAGAGCTCCTTCAGAATGCACGTTGATTAGAGTTCATTGTGCCGAATTAACCCTCATTTTAATAAATGATACTCAGCAATTTAACAAAACAAACAGAAAGCCGGCAGCCCATTTAAATCCGGCATCGCCCCCCTCCTCACTCTGCGGGAGGAAATGTGAGTGTTGACACACATTCCAGCTCATGTTTGTGAAGGCTTCCCAAATTTAAAATTAGACATTTGTTTAATATATTTAATATAGAAAATATGTAATTACCGGAAGATGCGATTTTATTTTAATTTTTTTTTAAAAAGGTGTAATTGTTCCCCGGTAAAAATAAAAAATAAAGATCACGGTTCATTATAAGTTATGAGAGTGAGATGCAATGTGTTCCTATGCTTCATAAAAACTAAAATAAAGACTCGACAGGTGAAAGAAAATAACGTTTCTCCAGTTGATTACTTATTTGGACTATTATAAGATAAGACTAGCAGAATCAGTAGCTTCTTTTAAATCACTTCTTAAAACAAAAAATAAAAAAATCTGAATTTTTGATTAATTAACGTCTCTGCTGACTAGACAGTTTTGAAATATTGGAATAATTGGAATGGGAAAGCCACAAAAGACACGTTCACCTCCGATTCTCAGTGTTCTCATTAAAGCCTCTGCGTTGGGGGGGGGGACGAGTCTCGGGATGCTTTTTTCCTACCTGGGGGGGGGGGGGGGTCACTGCAGGTGGAGGACTTGTCTCCTCCATAACCTCCCGTATCTCGTCCTGAAGCAGACGACCCTCCTGGCGGAGCCTCAGGGTGAGAGGACAGCGTGGAGTCTTGTTTTCATCCGTTGAGCATTTTACTAGTGAAATACAACCATGAGCAATAGTGTGATATATTAAAGATGTATTTTCCTCTCATGCGTAGAGTGACCAGATCTCCGGTCTCCCCATAGGTCGCTTGTCAAAGTGTCCTCGAGCAAGGCATGGATCCATCCATGTTCCTTCACAGCAGCTCACTGCTCCTACATTTTTTTTAAGGATGGGTTAAACGCAGAGGCCACGTATGCATGTAAAAATATGTCATAAAGTTGAAGGATGTTTGTGCCGTGTGCTTTCCTCTGTGGAGGCTCTTTATTACAACAAATAATGCCGTTCGATCAGGTTGTTTTAGTTTTTTTAGACACAAACCTCATCTAAGTGCAACGTTCAAAGATATTGAAAAGCTATTAGAGCGTTTCAGACATATGTCGATTGGTCCTGGTTAACCACAGCTTTGTGTCCATGGAGTGTAATTATGTAACGGGGAGAAGATTGAATCGTGGGCATGTGTGAGGTACCCAGCATGAGGATGAGGAGGAAGAGGAAGAAGAGGAGGAGGGGGGAGGAGCTGAAGGCGGGTTGTAGAGGAAGCAGCTTAAATGGAAGCAGATAATAATGAGATTGATTGATAATGAGTCAGCTGTTTGGGCCGGCTTGTCCTCACACAGCTCTCAATGTTAGGCTCAACTACAGAAGTGCATTGATAACTTCCCCTGAAGAAAACGGCCGTCTGTGTTTTACGTACACTCAAACTTTGTTTATGTGTCTAAAATACATAAAACAGCTGATTGGACCCTGATGCAAAACATTTTCCTAATCCTGATTCTGAGAAATGATCAGCGTAAACACGCTGAATGTGATTTATCATAATTTAACGCTGTGACATATGAGTCCTGACTCATACGCCGTCTACTGAAGTCCTGCTTTCGGAGATAAAGGAAAGTCTGTAATTTGTAACGGGGGGGGAAATAATAACAATAATAAGTGCTGTAAATGTCACCTGACGGTTGTCACTCAAATAAAGAATAAATGGTTCCTGGCTGTGATACAAACTTGAAATACTCTTTATTTTAGAGTTATTCCTCATAAATTACCAATTTGTACCATTTAAATAAAATAAAACCTGTGCATCATGAATGATAATTAAATATCCATGAATTTGTTATTTTGAATTACTTTGCTAATCTGAATTAATAATGTATTTTCAGGAACAGACTGTAGCACATTTATTTCTACCTAGACTTCTCAAACCAACTTCGTTCATGTTTTAAACTTCTAAATGTTGTTGTTTTTCAGAGGATTCGGATCGAATGACAGTCGAGAGATCGTCCGTCTCTTTGCATCGTGGGAACACCGCGTGACCCACGTGGAAGGAGAAACGACCGGCGTCAACGGGAGGAATGACACTTGCGTGTTCATGAAAATGGTAAATTACCATTATATACACACTGTGGCATCACAAGGGGACAGGTAGTGGAGGGGCGCTACAAAATGGCCGCCAGTGCAAGAACTACATCTCCCAGCCTGCCTCACCGCTCACCCAGCTCCATCTGCTTAAGGCACCTGATTGAGGCAGGGCTGGAAGACTTAAGGGAGAGCACCTGGGAAGGAGAAAACACACAAGCGGAAGGTGAACCCACAAGCACCTGGAAGAGGACGACAACGAAGAGGACCTCGTAGCCTGGAGTCACCAGTGTTGAGTTTTGTTTGGTTAATTAACCACTTTCTCCTCCGGGATGTTTTATGTTTTCTAACTGGACCCTTTTTTGATACTTTGTTGTTTGGACGTTACCTTGGTGGTGGGATGGGAAATAAACCTTTACTTTTTGTTAAATACCCTCGGACGTGCCTGTGTCCAGCTCTCTTTTTGCACCGCCCCAGGCTAGCCTGTTCTAGCGACAGCCCGTGACACTACAACACACAACAACGTAATACCACATAAGGCAACGCACCCTGCACCCCCATGTCTAGTTTTCCAGAGATCCATAAAGAACAGTGGACAATCCTTTACGGCATCAGCTGTCAAGTGACGCCGAGACAAAGAAGAATGTCGGCGACGGCAACAGGATGCAGTCCTTCTGCAGTTTTGATATTTTCATATTGGTATCGTAGAGTTATAAAATAGCATCAATAGCCAATTTCTATTGTTGGGCGACGTCATCCATCATATTTCATCACTGAACCATCAATCAAATGAAATCGTTAACACCAGGAAGTCGCCACTGTGATTAATGCTGAGATTTACACGATTGACATATCTGACTAATACGCTCTCGGTATTATTCTCCCCGTTTAAAAAAAAAAAAAAACATCTGTACTTAACACCTGCTTTCAGAAGCGGCAGCGAGGCCCATTCACAGAGGACGCGTCCGATTCTTGACCTCTCGGGTACAGTCGGTAATTGCGAGTAACTTGCAAGTAGCAGCTCGAGGCGAATATGAATATAAATCATCTCACGGTTGGAAATCCAGATGGAACCCATTCATGAACTCGGAGTGAGTCACGTGGACGGGGACATATTCAAAAGATGAATGTCCTTCATGTACAGAGATAAAAAATAAATTAAAAAAGTAATAAAAATGCTCGTGTTTGCGGTGCTCATTTTAAAACTCAATGAACTCGATACTCTAGAGTCTGTCATGCTATTTGACTTTCTGTACATGACCACCGGGGTATCATTTGATAGGTTTCCCCACCACATGTATGTACATATCTGGCCAATATGTATTATTGGGCATTAGCTATGACTTATTTTAGCGCTACCTGGGGAAAACAACTCGTTTTTAAGCAGATTATGAGGGGTCAACGTTTTGAGTTACACGTTTTGTACCATCGAATCCAATTAACTTGTGTGCACATGAATGGTAATTATATATATCCCTTCATTTCTTATTCTGTATTACTTTGCTCAACTGAATTAATAATTTGTTTTCCTGTAGAACATTTGTAACCAGCTTCCAGGCGATGCCGAGAACATTGACAAAAAGGCTGCGATACAAGATGCATTTAGTTTTTTTTTTTTAGAACCTTGTGATGTGAAAACCTCGCTTTTGGAGACTTTTTTTTTAGTGGCAAAAACCAAAAGAGACAAAAGGCCTCGGGCAGCAACTCCCAATTCAACGTCCCTTTGGAGCTGAATATGTAAATTATGTTGTTTTCAGAGGATACGGAGTGGATGGGAGGGCAAGAGATCGCTCGTCTCTTTGCATCCCTGCTTGAACACAGTGTGACCCACGAGGAAGGTATACAAATACCATATGAGGTCAATGTTTGGCATGTTGGTCTCATGGGGACTTGCTAAACAGGATACTTCAATTAAAGTGGTAACATGATTTTTATTGAAATAAATGTCACTATCAATTGACGGAGGAGGTAACGAAATATTAAATTGAGCCAAAGAGAGCAAAGTGGTGGTGAGAATATAACCAGAAACGGCAGAAATTGTTTTCCAAGCCGGTGCAAATAACGGTTTTGGTCTCAATAGCAACATTTTCTAAACAGTGCGGGGGGTGACTTTTTAGATAACCTTAAATAATTGTCTTACAGTTAGGCATCCTTCAGGGCGTGAGAGGCTGATGGGCGCCATCACAGGTTGCTAGCTGTCCGCTAGCCGTCCGCTATGCTGCCCGCTAGCTGTCCGCTATGCTGCCCGCTAGCTGTCCGCTAGCCGTCCGCTATGCTGCCCGCTAGCTGTCCGCTAGCCATCCGCTAGCTGTCCGCTGTGCTGCCCGCTAGCCGTCCGCTATGCTGCCCGCTAGCTGTCCGCTAGCCGTCCGCTAGCTGTCCGCTATGCTGCGTCACCCAAGGCCCTCCTCAGCTCCACCCACAAAAAAACAAACAAACCTCATTGGTCGTTTTTTAGAGTTTGCCGGACATCGGCACAAAGCTGGAGCCGAACACTTTGAGCTTCACAACAACTTTTCATATAGCTTTCATAGATTTGTATATTCTTTATAGACACTATGGGATTGTCGTGTTCAGAATCTTTGAGGGTCCGAAGACAAAAAGTTATAATAAAAGTGGTTTAATGGTTGTGATATAGAGTATACGTTTCAGCCGAGGGTGCACAAGCTTCGGCGAGCAGTTAGCCGTCTACGCGTTGAACCGAGGCTAACATCGGGTTTTATACAGCTTGGTCATACGGGCGTAGCTTCATGCGTCACTTTATCAGTAGTTATCCACCAGCATCATGCATACGCCTGCGACTAGCACAGTGCTTTCCCCTGGCATCCATCTTTTGACACTGTGGGTTCCATTTTGATTACCTTCCACATTTTACTAATAGACATGAGGCAACACACCGAAAAACCACCAATTGTCGCCGTACGACGGGCTACGAAAGAGTTGAGCTGGTCTCAGCTTTTCTTTTCTTTTCAGCCCTCCAACGATGCGAAAAATGTGGGGATTGCATCAAAAAAACTGCAGCATTGTGCCTCTCACAACAACCTTTAATCCGGAGTTAGTGGAAAAGTAGAACTCCTCTGTCGGGGTTTGGAGGTGAAGTGCAGTGAACCCGGGAAAATGAGCCCATCCATGAGTCATCCACACGCCGGAGCAGAAGTTTAGAGCAGCCTTTATTGGCTCGTCTCACAACACCAAAGCTGTATTGTTACTGACTGAACACAAACAGAGCTCTAAAATAACTCTCTCACACACACACACACACACTCACACACACACTCACACACACACACACACACACGTTGCGACACAGGCAGTCTTTACCAGGCAAAAGTATGTTTTTCTGATAATTTAACAGTATTTTTTTTTACATTGTTCAAAGACAATACGCACTACCTACGTCTAATTTGCCAGATTGGACAGAACATAACTGGAACACGTGTATTAACGATTTAATTGTTTAAGTCATTATTTTCTGTTCATTATCAGTGCTAATTAAAAATCGTAGGATTTCACATTGCTGGTCAAAGAAAAGACGCAATTTCCAAATATAACAGGCGTTGTTTTGTTGTTAATTGGTGTTGCCATTTTATCAACCTTTTTTTATCTGCAGATTTTATTTCGACAATGTATATAAATGAGGGTAATCGTGGTGGATTTGAGGTCTAAGATGCGGACTATAGATCAAAAACGTCAGCTGTGCCCCCCCCCTTCTGGCCCCCACCCCTAACTTTCCAATCTATACCATCAATTGCAGTCGGAAGCCTCGAAGGGAGGAGGAGACGGTCTCCTCTTACAGCCGACTCCGGCACCACAGTGGAGACCCATTGTTGGACCCACTGGAGGGAAGGGGGGGGGGGGGGGGGGGGGGGGGGGGGGGGGGGGGGGGGGGGGGGGGGGGGGGGGGGGGCACAGGAGAACCTGAACCCGGACTGTGTGGGGCAGGCTGTCAGACCCTGGTGCTCGGCAGTTCTTCGCAGTAGCTTTGAGAAAACAAACAGATTTCCACCCACATATATCTGTCCGTAACCAACTGTTCGGTTTCACGCTGCAAGAATACATCAAATGTCCTCTCGTCCGATTTTTCGAAAAAATTCCCGAACGCCAACAGAAACCATGGATTCCTTTTTGCAAAAATAATGAGCACAAAACAGACAAACACAAGTCACCAACAATAGCAAATCAGATGTCTCTCTCTCTCTCTCTCTCTCTCTCTCTCTCACAGAAGCTGCAGCTGCCCCAGTTTAGCTGCAAGACATTCCATTATGAAATTGACATTTTCTGGCGCTTCTGCGTCGCGCGTAAAAACACCTGAATCTCGTTAAATTGGTTCAGTCCCAGCTGCACAGAATTGCCCTGATTACTCCCCCACTGCTTCCGATGGCCCCCCCGGTCTATTTAGAGCGGCGTTTCCGTTCACGCCACGGAACAACAATCTGCTCGCATTAACGCGCCGATCCGAGAAACACGTGTTGAATCGGACCGAAACATGGGCGCCCATGTATTCAGGGAGCTACTCGTGAACTAGAGAAGTGGGCTATGCCATTCAGGCTTCTTTTGTCCGTCGACAGCGATGAATACTTTGCTTGAAAGTTGAAGTGCACTTTTTGAAACCAATATTAATGAGTTCTTCGCCGATTGATTGCTCGAGTCTCGATGAATCTGCTCCATGAGGTCGGTGTCGCTGACCCCGCCCATCGAGTTTTGGTGGAAGAGATGTGGGATGGCAGCTTTTGAAAATGATATTGCATCACGAATTATTTCCGTTTTGTGAGCTACTGTAATATTATTCACAATAGAAACTGTTGCTTTGTCAATGCCACGATGAAATTCATTGTCGTGTGTTATGTATCACTACTACTCTCATTGATGCTGCTTATCGATTCCGTTGCTTATTGATGCCCTTAATTTGTTTAGTTTATTATTTCACGAGGGGAAAAAAAAAAGACTTAAGTAAAGAATCGACAACGCTTTATTATTCTTGTAAGACAAGAAGTTCCAAAATCTATAAAATGGATAAACAGCCAAGTGAGAAGCTTGTATTTATTAGTCTATTCTTATTAGCACATTTATATATGGCTTTGCTATCGTTACCTGCTCGGTTCTGCAGATTTATGTTCCGCTTGTTGGCCTCATGTTGTGATAGACTGCTCCCTCACTTGTGAGTTTTGTTTTTTTAATGCATTTGTGACAATGAAAGGCAAAAGCATCTACCGGAGTAAAAAATGTAGCCACACTTTGGATCTTTTGTGTTCTCTCCGCCCTGGTTGTGTCAGAGTAAAGCAAGACTCCGCCCCCTTTTTAGGCAAAGACGAGCACGGAGGGAGGAGGTTTGCAACGCTGCTATTTCTGTTTGCTTGGATCTCATTCCGCAGCTTCTAAAGTAGCCATAGCAGAACCATTACCTCCAGACCTTCATGGATACACTGGTTTTCTACTAATTTAGAACCGGAGATTCGGTGGCTCAGTTTCTAGCGGTACACGTGGTTGAACAGTAAGGTTTAAAATTGGGGAAAAGAGAACCGGAGCGGTATTCTGTATCGGTAGTTGAGGTATTAGCATTGGCCTCGGCTCCTTTTTGCTAAAACCTTCAGCTCTCCGGTCCACCGGCCCCGGCTAGCAGATCCACAGCCAACAGACTTCTCTTCGACTTATGATTTAAAGCTCAAGAAATAAAGATTCGAGGCCCGTGCTCGTTCTCTACACACAGGATGCCGTGTCGACCTGCAAGGACTATTTCAGCGGGCGCCTCTATCGGCACATCTGTGTGTGATGCACGGCGTGGCTCTTATTTTTTTCACAAATGACCCCAGCCGTTGCAAACAGATGCCTTCTTATCAGAAAAAAAAACGTCAGATTTGCACTCGCCTGAAGAGTCTGAGAAGTCACACACAGGATGTTTTAAAGAAGCACCTTTTTTATACCATGACCCAGTTTGATTAAGAATAATAAAGCAAAACGGGTCCATCTTGCGGATACTAAAAACCTTTTTCAGATAAGCTTTTCCCCAGAAAAACATGCAATCATACCAGAGAATACACTCTTCTCGGATTGGTGCAAAGTTCATTTGTTAATGTACTTTTCTTTTCTTTTTAAGCTAGAAAATCAAACATTTGACGCTTCCAACCTTTTCAAAATGCTTTTTATCCGTCTTCCATTATAGAAAATGAAAATCTTTTGAGTTGTGGAGTGCAATAGAAAAAAAGTATTGTGGGAAATGTGGACCTTTTTTTTTAAAATGTTTTCTGATCTTTAAAATTACCAATTTTTAAAAGACAATCATTTGGTTGTAAAAAACCTCAATGCTACAGAGAAGCAAATTGTCTGCCTCACTGGTTGCTCAAATGAACCCTTGGAGTACCTGGAGGTCCTGTGTGTATCATTACTGCCGCCTTTTGAACACAGGAAACCCTCAATTCCCCAAAAAATGTCACAGAGAATTCTTCATGCATAACATGGACAATAATATCTTACGTTTTTTTCCCATTTGCATGCACTCTAATTTGTCACAGCTGCTTGATTTTCAGGAGAAGCTGAAGCAGACTTCAGAGATGGGGGCCGGCCAAAAGACCTAAAAGTGCCGTTTAGTCTTCGAGCTAACTTATTGTTTGTATCTCAATACTGTTTCATGGCTTGCTGATATGTTTCCGTGTTTCGGAGGCTTATAAATAAATAAAAAAACAACGCCAACATGTATTATAATATGACCTCAGCATCACTGTATCCCACTTCAGGATGGAGTCCAAGGACTTTGCACTACTACAAAATGACGCTTATGTAATAAATTGTTAAATTCTGATGACGTCTCTCTCCTGATTGAAAGAGTAGCTTCAAATGGAAATACAAGGTAGCTCTAATTGGTTAATTACTGGTGAGTAAATGTACGTAGTTGCGGTCCATCACTAATAATTGTCCAGGTCAACAACATTGTTGCCACTTGGAAGGTTGTGATGGCCTTTTTTCACTAATTCAGTTCATTGATAACCGTGACCAAACAAGACCATCACATTCACATTAAACATTGTAGTCTACAGTCAAATATGTAATATGTAATCTGTATTTTTTGGGAACCTCTCTCTACCTCCAAACCTTTTATTTTAGCTTTGCATTCCTGGAGACATTTCATTTCCTTGCACAACTAATGGTTTCTCGGATCAAACGGAATACCAAAGAAATGTCTGGAGACGGCCGCATTTGATAAATTGATCTTAATGAAACCGCCGCTCAATTACAGCGTATCGAGATGCATCGATGGCTTTTCCAAATCAAGCCGCGGTAGTAGCGCTTACACCAAAGGGCAGTGGAAATGATGCTTTAGTTCGTCTCTCAGCGACGTCGGGGAGGGGGAGGGGGGGGGTATCTTTGCGGCGGAGGCCGAGGACGCCGAGGAAAGAGAAGGAGCCCTCAGCATCAACCCATTAGGGGGGTGAAGTCTCATCTGACTTATCTCGTTTCCATCTGAGGAGCGGAGTTTGCTCCGTAATGAGGCCAAGGAGGAGTAGTTGTTGCACACTCGCTTCGAGGGAGAGACGTGTTTGATTCCAGCCCAGAACGACGTGGCCGTCGGCCACATAAGTAATTAAATCCTCCTGCAAAATCCATAATTATTTAGGATTTTTTTTTTTTTTATTAATGCCGTTTCAAGGCTTTGTCCTTGCCGCGATCCGACGTGTAATTCCCACTGCCAGCACCTCCAGCTCGACGCCTCCTTGGGTAGAAGGTCTCGTGGTGGCGCCCCTGCTGGTGTTGTTCGGTCCTGCGGGTGTGCGTATTAGTGGGATGTCCAACAAGGAGGTTTTTTTTATGTTGGTGAGGGATTTCAACTATACATGGCCAGCAGCTATAGTACAATAAGCATCAACAACAACACAACAACACATCTTGGGTGGGAGCGTGAGACGGATAGAAAGGCCAAATAAAATGGAAATAAAGTGTTTGTTTGACCCTTTCTTCTTCATCTTCTGTCTTCCTCGTCCATGTCATGTTTCACTCCTACCGGGCGGCCATTCTTTAAGAGACACTCCTCAAAACTCTTTCATCTTTCCCACTCGGAAAACAATACTGATTTATAGAGAAATGGTACCCAGATGACGGCTGAATGTGGCCTCGAGGGGAAAAAACATTTTTAAATTTAAATGGGATCGTGAAAACATCCCCCATCCAGCCTCCAGATGGACTTTTGAAGTACTTTTGGTCTCCCCCCCACCCCCAAGCAGAAAAAAACAAGCTTTTTTTGAGACAACTCCCATCTCCACATGCAGCCTGGCGTTGATACATCAAGCCACCCCATTAATGTCTATGAAGCGACGCTTATTGCTCCTCGCCACTGGTGCCATTTGTTTGTATCGCAGCGACGGGAAGCGGACGCTAACTACGGCGCCTAATTCGCCGCGCTCGTTTTAAAAAGCCGAAGGGAACGCCAAGATTATTCTCCAAGAAGATGGAGGGATGAAACGGCGGCACTTCAGTGGCCCTTGAAGGACGAGAGCTGTTGGTGTCTGACAGATGATTGACATGGGGGGGTAATTCTCCAGTGGGCTTTTCAGCATGTGACCCCTGAATTAAACCAAAGAAGGTAATTTATTCCTAATGCTCCCTTTTTTTTTTTCTTAACACATTTCAAAAAGCACACAGTTTAAAAGTGTGTTTTATTTTTTGGGCACTCTTTGATGAATTTAATGAGGGCAAAGTTAATTAATTAAAGTAATTTGCATTTTTAAAATAGGTTTTGAATTGCATCTCTTTCAGAAATGTCTCAATCTGTGAACATCAAGTGTTAAATCAACCTTTTGATTTGGGACCTGGATCGACACCTGAAGACGAGTAATGAGTTTCACAGTTTCCCCTGAACTCATCTTCAGAAAAGATAAATGGGAAAAACATTAAATGTGTAAATACAGCAAAAATTCCAACCTATTTTTACAGTATTTGCTTTAACTTAGCAGATTCAAACACAAGTTAACTGCATTTTTCTTCAGATTTATTACCTGACCTCTACTTTTATTAATAGCCCACAACTCTTAACACATTGGGAAGTATAATACTTATTTTTCTATATTGTACCAGTAGGTCCTTTTTTACATTTGACCTGTTTATAGTCTATAGTATGTTTGATACGCCGTAAATCACTAAACTACGGAATAAGCATGTTAGTTTTATAGAGGTCATAGAAAAATAAGAGTTTCCGAGGAAGTCTTTGGAGATTCAGAAGCTACAGTAAGTTTAAATATATTATGCATCATACGCGCACTTCGCGACTCTCTGGAGGTTTTTTCTTACAGATCAAAGCACTTCGGCTTTCTGAAATAATGAGGGAGTGGGAAAAAGAAATAAAAAGAAATAAAAAAAGAGAGTGGAAGATATCCTCATCAGACACGTCAGTCTCCCACCTTGAACGTACCATTAGCAGCCTTCAGCCTCCAGTATTATTTTAGGAGAAAACTCACAGTAAAGCGCCCGGAAGCCGAAAAAAAAAATAATAATAAAAAATTTAAAAAAACGTGACGAGACGCCGCGGCAACCGGCACGGGGTGGGTGGATGGGTGGGTGGGGCGGGGGGGGGGGGGCATTACGTGGTCAAAATATTGCACCATGAACTCACCTCCGAGCATCTTCACCGGGACACCCCTCCTTTCTCACTCGCGGGGGGTTACCATGGAAACAAGGAGCCTAGTGTTCTAGCCTCCTCCTCACAAAGTGCTGCAGCCTCACAGCAGACCCCCCCCCCCCCCCCCCCCCCACCCACCCCCCACAACACAGCAATCCAAGGATGCGGCATTGTCTGAACCAGCCGCAGACGAGTTAACGTTATCAGCAGAGTGTATATCTCCAGTATAAATGACAAATAAATCCTTGAATACCAGTCACATACTGGTGTCCTCAATGTAACTGTTCATTCCCTGGATGGAGCCCTCCAGAACTAGGCTATGTTTAATCCTTTTTGATGTCTGAAAAGACCACACAAAAAAAAGGGATTGTTAACAGGATGTTACTGTGTTTAAAGCAGCTGGAAGAAGAGGCAGATGTTCTATAGGAGCAGGAGTATTAAGATGATGGAACAAATATCCAACTGTGCTCATAAAACCCCCCAAAATGTACTTAAATCCTATTCTTCCAGTTCCAGTGAGCCAGACGATATTTTTTTTTCCTTCCCTCTCACAATCTTTCTGAAACGGCTCTGATGGGAAAAGTCGATTCCCATTTGGAAAAGAAAAAAACAATAAAACCCTAGGAATGCATCGCGCGATTTTTAATACATTTTTTTTTTTTTTTAATACCGTTTATTTTAGCTCGTTAGCACATTTTAGGGCCCCGAATCGTGTCGCGCGTTTGTAAAACGGCGATTTATAATCTTGAGCAAAAAGGAAAACGAGTAGATGAATCTTGTTGGTGGCAATCACTTGGTATTTAATATATGAAAGAGCACTTTATGGCTTCATGCGACTTCCTGATGAATCAAGACTCTCCTGGATGATAATCTGCACACCAGGTGCTCGAGCATATTGCATTCCTGGGGTTTGTAGACGGAGGGGGGGGGGGGGGGGGGGGGGGGGGGGGGGGCTCGTCTTTCCTGATTACAATTACATTTTAAGGCAGCAGTTGTAAATCACATAACTTTTTTTTTTTTTTAAAACAGTGATGATATTAATCAAGTCGCTCCAACTGTGTGATTTGAAAAAAAAAAAAAAAAAGGCAAAGAAATGCTGTGTCAGCGCTCGTTATTTAAGGCCAACTGAAACGGCACGTCTTCCCAGCCTGTTGTTTGAGTGGCATCCTCAAAGTGTGTGTGTGTGTGTGTGGGGGGGGGGGGGTAGGGGGCCTCGCCTCCCCTCCCACACACAGGGGAGGCTTCATGAATATATATATATATATATATATATATATATAGACATCAGATGTGCCAAGATGTGTCTGATTTGGTTGAAAAGATAGTTCAGAGATAAAATACTTTTCCAGAGTGAGAAACTAATAAATACCTTTTTTTATGCTTTCATATGCTTCAGGCTCTCAATCACAGACTTTGACAACTCCTCTTAAACATTGCATTGCATAGAGGGATGACTTTATTGAAGAGAACCAACAAAAACAAGGATCAAAATTGGGGGGGGGAAAAAAAGATGAATACAGAGATGTTTTATGAATATTTTACTTGTGAATATTTTTGTTTGGACTCCACTTCCAATGACAACCCTTCTGCGTTATTATTATTATTAGACGAGGAAATAAAATGTTAGTAGTGACGCAGTGAAAAGACCAATAAACCGAGCATTGTGGGAGGCTGTTTGTGTCCCAATATTAATATATACATGTTTTGGAAGTTTCATGTTGTGCCACGTTGGTAACAAATAAGCATACAGACAGCCCTCATAATACATAAACACTCCAGTACAACAGAAGGGTTCTACAGCAATTTGTGGCCGTTATTTTTTCATGAAAAAAACAAAAGAAAAAAAAGGTATCGAATTCCTTCCAGAAATTAAAAAAAAAAACACGCTTTAAACCAAATCCCACGGTGCGGTTGTTGTCGACATCCCATCCTCTGGCACGCTTCCATCGCATTAAACAATTACGTGTCTGTACGTTTAACAGCGATATCGCCATTGAACCGAGAGCTTGTGGCTTGAACTGCATTTGCATAAAAAGCGTGCAAATTAATAAAACGGCGCCACCGCGAGACCGTTGTTCTTCTGCAAGTACGCGACCGGACGACCAGCGAGTGTGCTTTGCATTCAAGTGGGCGACTGAGCGAGCGCTGACCATCCGACCGGCAAGTGGCCGCGGTTAGCTCCACAAGGACCCAGTCTGGGCCTCGCGCGAGAGCCAACAAACATGTTCATACGTTTGTTCTTTATTTCAATGACTCTCACACGGCATTAACAGCACTTGTTATGCCCCCCCCCCCCCCCCCCGCCCCCCCCCCCCCCCCCCCACACACTTCTTTGGCTTTAGCAGGGCTTCAATATTGGACATATGGGGCAGGACGCGTAGCCAACAAACACTTGAATAGGGAAGGTTGCCGTGGTAGCACTTTGGTAGCACTTAAATGTCTCTTACTGATAGCACTTTGTAGTTTAACACTTTAGTAGCACTTAAATGTCTCTTACTGATGGCACTTTGTAGTTTAACACTTTAATAACACTTAAATGTCTCTTACTGATGGCACTTCTTGTTGTTCTGAGTTTGGACTCATGGTTTAATGCACTTATTGTAAGTCGCTTTGGATAAAAGCGTCAGCTAAATGACATGTAATGTAGCCTGATATGGAATTATTGCTGCGTTAATTACATTTAGCTAACGCTATTATCCAAAGAGACTTTCAACATTCACAAGTACAAACTCAGAACAACTAGAATCAAGAAAGTACAATTTCTTCAAGAAAGCCAAACTACAAAGTGCGATAAGTGCTAATAAAGTGATTATTACACGGTTATTATCTACAAGTGCACAGGTGGCATCTACTGATCATTTACACAGCTATCTGAACACCAAATTATTTATTAAACAATGTGTTTTTTTTGTTGTTTTTTTATGGTTATTGCCACATGGACTTAATGATCTGAAGATAGTTTTCTGTTAATTCTGTAAATTCCATTTTGGTTGATTGACAGATGTCATCATAGCTGGGAAATGGACTACAAAGATGGCGCTGAAATGGAAGAATGAAGATGAGAGCGTGACTACAAATTCATTCATTGGTCGTTTTCTAAATCTATAGAGCTCTAGATTCCACTGTTACGCTACTTTATACATCCAGTTTGGCTAATTATGTTTAATAATGTTCCTCTTATAGCTCTTGTGGACAGAATGGGGAGGTATAATAAGTAACTGGAGGCGTGTCGCAACAATCTCATATCAATGTTTTAAAAAAAGCTATAACCTCACCTTCGTGACATGACAACGATACGATAATAGTCCATGAAAAGTGTGTTTTTCCGTGAGCCAGCACTACCACTTCAGCTTCACCCCCATTACTGCTCCCGCCTGCTGAATAAATAAAACAATATGGCGCCATAGGGAAATTAAGAGTCGGCCCGGGTTCTCTATATCTTGTTCCGGGGATCTACTGACGGCCGAGGTCCGCCGCGGATTGGCACTGAAGGGAGGAGACATTCAAGGTGGCTGCATCTGTGAGGCCTGATGGAGGTCTTTTTATCACTAAAAGTTACAGGGTACACACACACACACACACACACACACACACACCACCACCACCATACTGACACTGCATCTAATCCTTTAGCTTCAGGTCCTGCCCCTATCTCAGGGAAATAACATCAATCTTGGTAGCCAATGGGCTTTGTGCCGGCAATCAACCGCTAATGGAGCGGCTGAACTTGTTGCCCCAAAAACAACCCGTTCAGCCTTTAGTGAACCGTGTGAATCGGCAAACAATGCCTCCGTTGATGTAAAGTAAATAAATATACGCCAGGGCCCCCACGCGGACACTTGAGTGACCACCTAATTCAGCTTCTTTTTTTTTTGCAAACGGTAGCTTCAAATGGATAAATTGAAGCATCTATGTTTAGTACATATTACATGGATTCCTCCAGCTGGAGCCACCAGCTGCTTTTTAAAAATAAAAATAAAACACACACACACATCTGAGGCAGGATAACACATGAGGGAGGCGGGCTTGACATAACCCACGAATGTCTGACTTACTGAGTACACTGTTAGTGTGGGGGGGGTTCAGGAGAGAGTCGGCTGCATCTTGGCTCACATACATCTCATGAGGACTCGATTCTGAGATGATGCGATACGAGTGATATCGATGCTGTGAAACTTCTCTTTGCTGCTAAATATTTCAAATAATTGCCAATCATTTTTATTGATATTAAAACAAGTCCTTGAACACATATGAGCTTTGTTACGATGATTATATGCGCTTCTCTTTGTCCCATAAACAAAGTTAACTCAAAACATATCTAAAAAAAATTAATTAAAAAAAGGTATACCCCATACAACTGATTTACGGTATAATACTGTTATCTGAGTTGAATTTATTTTTCATTGTCCAAAAAGTCCGCTTTTTAAAAAACTGTACAGTTCAGTACCAAAAGCAGGAACTATAGTGCGATGTTGTTATCGCTCAGTGAAAAGGTCGGGGTCCAGTTTTGTGTTCCTTTAACCGTGAAGGCTAATCCTCCAGGACCTTCCCACTCCACACAAACGTCTCCAGTTATTCTGCTTGATTAGTCCTGAGCTCAAGTTGAGGTCGGTCGGGGGATTAAATTAAGTCGACAAAAAAACAAAAAAATTCTAGTTTCCACCACGTTTTAAACCGGCGTGCTCGGCGGTGTGTTGCGGTGGTGAAACAGGTGCAGGTGCAACAAAACAGTAAATAGTCAAGAGACGGAATCAGTGGTTTTCAGGAGTGTAATCGGGCAGAACCGGGCGAAAGTGTGTAGATGCACCGTGTAAGTAACCCCATTTGTGTGTTGGCTTGGAAAACTGTTTGTCAATCAATTCTCTTGTTTGTTTTTTATTGCTTGTTTTTTGACGGCCTCGAGCAACATTGCGTCTCGTTTTCCTGTTTTGAGAGAAGATGCTTTTATTTTGAAGGCCGGGCTCGTGGAGTTAAAAAAGGAAGTTGCATTGTGCGCGGGTTTAATGTGACGGTTACGGCAAATGCGTCCGATTTTAAATAGAAAACAAAGACGGTGAAGGTTTTAGCACTGAATGTAATAACTGTGTATGTTTTAACGACATTAGCGTAACCGTTGGATTTAATGTGTGTATGCTAACTTATATTAATGCTAACGAAGCGTAAGCTAACACACAATTATCGTTGTGTGCCTTTGTACACAGCTCACGTTGGTTTTTTGGAATTATTAATAAAAACTAAAATCACCAGTCAAGTGCAAGACCATCTGTCGGAGGGGTATGCTAAACACCGTGTGTGTATGTGTGTGTGTGTGTGTGTGTCAGGGTTTTAGTTCAATGTTGGAATAGTACGTTTCTGCAAACCATGGCTACGTTGACTAACATCGCTTTTTTTTTTTTTTTTGCATCCGGTGTGATTTGATTGACACACACCCGAAGACGATTGTTGAAAGTTGCGTAAAGTAACGACGAGTTCGTCAAAGCCCACGACGGGCGAACGCAGGACCCTCACCCAGGAGACCACGGTTCACGTCCCACGTGAGGGTGAAAGGAGATTCTCGTCCCAACTCGTCCATTCACCATTTACACTTGCTTCTCCACTGGGTAGCCCAGCGCTTCAAGCTATAACGCAACGCAACACACATGGTTGGGCTTTAAATAAGTGAAATAAGTCTTTTGGCTTCTTCTTCTTCTGCATATCTATGTCCAACATCCCCACACACAAAAAAAGCAACGCCTACTCAAGAACAAGCGGAGTCTCTCTCCTTAAAATGACAGATTGATTCGCTTCCACGCGACCGCACGACAATAACCACGGGTCACTTTGACTCCCTCGTGTGAGAGATCTTTCAGTTTGTACTGATCATTATTAAAAGACCGAGGATCAAAAAGGTGCAGCGGCCCCCTATTGTTTCTGTCGTTCGCTTATTATTCTATTTTTTCCTTTTTGGACCACAGAGGTCATCCTGACAGACCGCAGATCAAATTTAATTGACCATTAACGAGGGCCGCGTTAAATTTAACAGGATGTAGTCCTCGCGCTGCGATGCCTGTTTGCTAACCGGCACGGCTCAGCGGGGGCTCATAAATTGCTAATGTTATTAGTTTCCCCCCCCCTGTGCTTTCCCCGTCTGATATAAGAATCAATAATCCCCGCAGGTCAATTTGTACAAAATTCGGCAGATTGATCGTTCACAATTGAAGATTTATTCATCCACGGTCACGTTAACGGTTCCCCTTCATTCACAGACCTCTACCAGCTGACTGAGGGAGTTCATTTGGGGTTTTTTTGGCCCCAGTTTCTTTGAGCCAATCAAATCGCTGCTGTCAAAACGTCCAAAAGCCTGCTTGCCTCCTGATTGCGTCATATCTTGTAACCAGTGACGGTCCACACTTCACCACCAGGGCCTCGACTATCCTGGAGAAAAACCATCACTACCCGCTTGAATATTTAAGCTTTAATATTTAAGAAGACTCAATATTCATCTTATTGTGCAACTAGAAGGGGGTCGGCAACCATACGTGTGCCATGTCAACTTCATTAAGTTTAATTATATCCATATAGGCATCGTGGGTAAATATAGATTTTTCTCGGTAACGAGGACATACTAATTGCATATGAGAGCGCTGTACAAGAAGGCATCCGCATCTGAAAGTCATTACAGACCAGCGATCTTGTTCCATCGGCAATAAACATTAAATTCTGTAAAGGAGGCAAAGGGTACGAGCCAATCAGAGACCAGTAGGGCGGGTCTTCATAGAATGTGGGCGGGGGATAAAAAATCAATCAAATTACCGAAAAGAACAAGCGAGCAAACTGCCAATTACATGTGGAAGAGTAGATATATATATATATATATATATATATATATATAAATAATGTATATAATATCTAGAAATAATATTATATATACACATACTTTCTAGATGTATATACATATATTATTTCTAGATATATATACATATATTATTTATATATATATACACACACACACATATATTATTTATATATATATATATATATATACACATATATTATTTATATATATATATATATATATATATATATATTTTATTTCATGTTTGCGTGTGTATTATGTATATTCAATGATGGAGTAAATGAAAAGAAGAAGACGTGCTCTGAAATTCTGAATTATTGTACTTTTTTAGTGTAAGTTTCTCTCAATCACAGAAACAATAACACCAAAAACTAAAATCTGCAGCAGAACATCAGTAAGTAAAACAGCAATAAATAAGAGATGATTTTTATGTGAACTGTTGACGTGTGTTCTCATGCACACCGCTGCATAGACATGAAGCTCATTCAAGGGTAAAGTTGTAAACGAATGCTCCATCATTCCACAGACTCAACCCCCAACACAGTTCACATCGTCATAATTAGTCAGTACATTTTTCTTTGCGTCTGTTCCGGGTTTTTAGTTATCGCTCAAGTTCACATGTCTACTGACTCGTAAAAAAAAGAAGTAAAAGTGTCATGAAAGACGCTGCTTTAGAGTAGATTTGAGCTTTTATTTTCACGTCACTTACCCAAAGAAAACAATCGCCCGAAGGCCTCGCGTCGCCTGCACTTCTACGAGGTTCTCCGAGTGGTTCTCGCCTGGCTGTCAATCAAACGGGGAGAGGGTGGGGGGGGGGGGTTCTCTGTGTGAAAACTGGGTCAGAATGAGGCGAATGATTTTTGAAAGTGGGGGAGAAAAAAAAATGCGCACCTATGCTTATTAAAAGCGTGTCAAGTCGAGATGTATTGAACACGGGGGTGCATGACTGGAGGCGAAGGAACATTTATATTTCTGAGACGGAGCGTTACATCGATTGCTCTCGGAGAACGGCGGCTGACGAGATGTGGGAGACTTTTAACCAAATATTCCTCATTCACGTTGCCTCCACAGCATTTTATGAATAACTTTATTTGTTAGAGAGAGGTTGATACAAAATAAAAAATAAAATACCGTGCCATAGAGGTTAGCATAACCCAATGGACCAATGGATTTACATGACTTTAAACCACATTTCCATGAA
This sequence comes from Cyclopterus lumpus, assembly GCF_009769545.1. Taxonomy (NCBI): domain Eukaryota; kingdom Metazoa; phylum Chordata; class Actinopteri; order Perciformes; family Cyclopteridae; genus Cyclopterus; species Cyclopterus lumpus. The sequence goes on from NC_046968.1 coordinate 27,055,799, forward strand.
CCAAACATTTTGTGATAGTATACCTTTTTAAATAGTTTGATAAATAAATATTAAGAATATAAATGTTTATTCTTTTAATCAAACTGCGTAAATTAACATATGAGTAGAACAAATTTCTGTGACTTTTCCCAAAAACCTTTTTGAGATCAATTCTTTTTCTTTTTTAAAGGACTTTTCCAGGCCTGGAAATAACCAATTCCATGACTTTTTCCAGGTTTTCCATGACCGTACGGACCCTGGAAATGCTTCCTATACCTTACAGGCATTTCCTCGTATTCTCCCGCCTTCTTTTTTCTTTTTTAGCATCAAATTATCCTCATACGATATTCTCCGAGCGCTCTCCTCGTTGTTGTGAGGTGATGTCACCTCGACATGAAGGTAGAAACATCTTGCATCCCCCCCCCCCCCGTTGAGGACTAACCCCCGGAGGTCGCGGGTGAACTCCCAACGGGGATGAACACGCAGCGGATAGCGTCTACCTTTTTTTCTTTTTTTAATCTAATTATACGACGGCTTCAAGGGAGAGCTGCGGCTCCACGATCCCCCCTTCATGGCGCCTAATATCCCATTCCTTTTCATATCGAATCTTTTTGTTCAAAGCAGCCCCCTTTTTAATGCTCGCTGCGCCCTTCATCAGCCAGCAGGCACTGCAAGGGGGGGAAGAGGGCTTCAAGCACGGGGGAAAGAAGAAGAAGAAGAAGAAGAAGAAGAAGAAGAAGAAGAAGAAGAAAGAAAAGTGAATAGTGAGTTTCTCCAATCGCACCTATTGAAGGATGTGTCGGATAGATTGCATCACTTTGTGTTTAAGGCCCCCTTTCCTAAAATGTGTCCCTGTGTGAGGCCCCTGTGTGGCTCAGAGTGTGTCTTTTGATCTTCATCTAAAAAAAAAGCCCAGTTAGATTTGCATCAGAACGTCAGATTGTGCTTTATGCATGTCATAACCACGGTGAGTAATAATTCATGCTAATGCTACAGAATGGTTTCTGCACGACGTTCAACTCCAAAAGACTAAAAAACGAAAATAAACGGGCATTAACCTTAAAAAAGTCAACGTTTTTTTTCCTTTTTTATTTTCATACGGGACACAAACGGCGGTCTCCTGGAATAAAGTAGAGTATTCGTAGCACTCTTTTTGACATTTATTTTTATTTAATTCGTTTAAGCCATTTCAGTGGTACCAAACCTGGCAACCTGAATGTGATGGTTACACTTCAGCACTAGTGTCGTTTAGTCACAAAAAAAGCTCCAGCAAACCAACATTTATATTTTCAGATTTGTGTTAGTGTTCAATTATTCAGATCCCCTTTTTTTTTTTTGGTATGCTAACACTTTTTTTTAACTTATTTCTTTAAAAAGCAAATAAGAGTATTTCCCCAATATATGATAAATAGTCACATTTTCAGTTGCTTTCTGAATGAATGCTTCATGTCTGCTGCATCTTGAGTGCACGCCTAAAAAATAAAGAAGCTACAGACACAACCACACACTTCGGTCTTCACATCTTCATTCACACTGGATTTTTGTACGTTATTTACATTTCTTGGAAAAAGTCTTTCAACCCATCATCAACAGAGGTGTTTTCATTTGTCGCCTCCCATGTCAATTGATTTTTATGAAGAGAAAATGACGTCCTTTACATTTCTCCATCTCCAACCTTGACATCATTTAGGTCAGCGTTTACTCCGGGAATGTTTTTGGAGATTGAGAGTATTCAGGAACAACAAAAATTAGACCTTCACTCAGAAGTGAATAATTCGAATAATTCGAGTCTGTCAAGAAAACACAGCTCCTTCTAACAGATATCGTTGCATCTCAAAAAAGCAGCCTGACTGCAATGAATCATATTCAGAACTCTTATACCAAGAAGTAGGTCTCAAACAACAATGCAAATAAATAAAATCATTGACGGGCCCGTCAATGCTCCTTAGACTACGTAGCCCGTTGCCGTCAACGTCTATTACTGGAGCGCTCAACCATATTCTAGCAATAGATTGGAGAACATATTGTTCTTTCCAGACACAGCAATAGATCCGTAAAGAACAGGCAGAGATGTAAGAGATGAGGCTGCCATCGAGACGGTTATTTTTAACGTAAACAACAATCTTCTCTTCAACCTAACTCGGTATTTCATGACTGAGTTGTTACTCTTTTATTTTGAAAAGGTGTATTGACAGATGTGGCTGACTCTCATTGGAAAATGCACAGGATTCACTTTTTGTAAGATATCATTCAAACTGTTGTATGAGTGTATATATATATATATATATATATATATATATATATATATATATTGACTATGAGTACCCCGAATAGATGGTGCCGTTTTCAAGCTGATATTGGTAGTCTGAGATTTCCAGGGTTGACTATGACCACCGCAATCCATCCCTTTTCTGCTCGCACGCTCGAGACCTTTGCTGTTCCTGGAGAGACGGGATGGAAGATGGAAGAGAGCGACAGTGGGGAGGAGAACAGCCGACTGTGAAAACCTGGGAGGAAGAGAGCCGAAGGGCCATCGAGGATCGCAGATGGCCGCCGGCGGGGGGGCCGCCGAAAAACTACAAATGCTGCGGAGTGGTTTTAATGACCGGAAAAGAGTGACCTGTGGGCCGAGCACCAGACTCAAGTGGAGCACCAGGATGTCGAGGGCTCGGCTCTTCCAGAACACAAGTCATTAGATAGAGATGGAGATAGAAAAGGTACTTTTATTAATCTCGCAATGGGACATTTTTTAAAGCCAAAAATGCATTCAAGAAGGCATATTTTAAGGTGTGTAGTCTGCTCTTTTTTGTTGTTGTTTTTGTTCAGTCTTCTATCCACTGACCTGTCTGAGGAAAAGATCACAATGTATGACTGAATGTGCCGGAGGGGGGGTCAGCGCAGCCTGAAAAGAGCCCGAATCTTTGCTGCTCGTTGCTATTTTTAGGGGTTTTTTTTTCCTCGATGGACGTTGTGCGGCTCCGACAGGAATGAGGTCATCCGAATGCAGCGGAAAAAAAACCTGCGCCAACTGCCCCCCCCAACGCCCCCCCTCCTCTCTGCATATCCATTGTCCAAACACCCAAACATCTGGGCTGCAATGCCCCCAAAACTCTCATGAAGCGATTAGCTCGTCCCTTCGCCCATGTGAACCAATATTTGAAATGCCAAGTGACAAATTAGGGGAATGCCAGACAGGGTATGGTACATGACAGTGTGTGTGTGTGTGTGTGTGTGTGTGTGTGTGTTGTGGAGAAGGGCCTGCAGCGATCCGGCACACTGTGTCCTCTGCTGCCTTATTTAGTTCCTCGCGGTGTTACGAGCGCATGATGTTCAATCAGCTGCAACAACATTCCCCATCTTCCCCCGCTTCCTTTTTTTTTGTACTCGCACAGAAGCCGCTTGATTGGCTGGCAGGTGTCCACTCAATTAGTGTAACATAGTTCCCGTCGACTGTTAAACCGCCCGTTCTGAATCAGTGGGCAGCGGCCAGTTAACGGCTCTCGCCGGCCGAACACAACAAACAACAAACAACAAACAAACGATTGAAGGAAAAGACAATTTGGGGGAGAAAAAAACCACTTATAATCCACTTTATTTCTCTGGCTTTTTCACTACGTTTTCCTTTGAATTAAATCGGATTTCCTTGATTTAAACGTTCTATTTCCTTTTTAAAATGTCCTTTATCTCCTTATCCATGCACATATATATGCCTCTGTTTGTGTTCGTGAGATATATAATATATATATTTATTTCTCTGGCCTTTTTCACTACGTTTAACTGTGTTTTCCTTTGAATAAATCTGATTTTCTTGATTTAAACTTCCTATTTCCTTTATTTATTTCCTCATCTATGCACATTCTTTCTTTTTGAAGCATTTTGGTGCAAAACCTGATGCCAGAGAGCGGTATCTATGATAATTGCATTATATTATTTGAATTATTATCTTCTTTTATTTATTTAAGCACAAATAAATGGCCTCGAGACTCTACCTTGTGTTTTCTTTATATATATCAGGACACCCTGTTGTGTATATTATCAACGTACGTCCTAATTTGGCAAATTTCAATCCACTTGAAACACACCTGTCGATTACCTCTTCACAAACGGAGCGCGGCTGCTGTCAACTTACTCCAACAGCGACAGCTTTTCCCTGAGGGAAATATATATTTAGCATTCATAGAAAACTCTCTTTTGTTCGCCTCTGCGGTTTAAAACGCACAAGCAGCGTCACTTGGTTCCTGCAATCAGTCGTAACTGCAAGATGTGTCCGTCAACCGGGAGGAATTCAAGTCACTCTAGTGTGAGAAACAGAGAGCAAATATTTCGTCACCCATTTCTTTTTTTTCGGTTGGTGCTTAAAGAATGAAATGTGGTGAGAAAGAAGGAGCCTACTGTGTCCATAAAACCCTGACGGGACTTCCATATTTAAAACACAGCATTGCTTTATTATTGTTGAACAATGTCACGTCACCGTAACCGTGTTTTAAACGTCCCGAGCATGATAATTACACAAATATAGCATCGCCTCAGAGCTTTTGTTGACTATTAATTAATTATGGCCCCTGAGCCGGGTTCACTGAACCATGTCTGTATAGATGTTGCTAATGAGTTTTTATATTTTTTATTATGTGAGCAGATCATTACTGAAAAGGAAGGATTTCATGTTCATATTCTTCACAATATGATATTAAAATGGAGAAATTGCAGGTTGTCTGAATTACATTTATTGTATTTCCTTGATATTTAAGCATGAGCGAGTCAATCAAAACCGTTGATTAGGAAGAAAAAAGTTACGTGCATATAACGTTGTAAGTACATCAGCATTGTTGTAAATCTTTTAATGATTCTCTGTAATTACAATATAATTGTTATTATATTACAATTAGAATTGTATTGGCAGAGCTGCAGACGTGCAGGTTTGAGCTGCCGACTTGAGAAAGCTTCCATCCCAGAAGGTAAAAAAAAGAAAGATGAGTTTCTCACCGACCGGTCACAGAGCCACATGTACCAATTTACTGGCAATTTTCTACTGAGAAGTTTGAATCGGCGACTAGCTCCAGTACTTTAAGTATTTTAAGGGGTCCGTGGCGTCCTTTTGGTTTAATGTACAGAACTGAACGGCCTCAACTTGAAATGGGAAATGTCTTCTTATATGGGCTATTATAGTTTGTACATGAGGATTAATGCCTTAATTACGAAATAATATTAACCTGGAGAACAACACAGCAAGGTAATAGAAATATTAAAGTCTCCATTAATGGGAATTCAGTTGGAATATTAAGGGATGGATCTTCTTTATTTTTCCCGCGGCGGCCTGATGCTTTTTCCACGAGCCGACTTCAGCTCGGGAAAAAAATTGGACGTGTCGTAATCTACGGCCCGAGTAAAAGGCTTTCTGCTCGAATCTGACAGCACACACACACACACACACACACACACACACTGAGCAGCAAGTAAGCGACGTGACTAAGAAGTATTTTGACATTCACAACCAAACGGCATACGAACCGATTCACCGGCGTGGCCTCGCTGCCCTTCTTCGCTCTCTCCGCGCAGCGGCACGAATCCGTCTCTTTTGCCAGAGCGCCGTGCTCCCGGTGCCTCTCTCGTGTTTTATTCCGCCGTGATGTTTGACCTTTTTGTCACCGCCTTGTCATTATTCTGTCAGCCGGCTGCTAACAGCCACCAGTGCGGTGAGGGCGGAGCAGGGAAGGCGGGGGTGCGTTCAGGGCGCCGGACAATGTTAGCGATTACCCGTCTGTTCTGCCTCCAGATAGATGTCGTGTCGACCGTCGGATCGCATCATCGTGACGGGCACTTTGTTTCCAGAGCAACCGGCCGGACTGCCTCCTGCTGTCGGTATCCGTCTTGTTCTTTCTTGTCAGAAAATGTTTTGGGTTCAGCTTTTTTATCTGCCCGGGACTTCGAGATGGAGAGAGACGATTTACAGATGTGCCACCAATGAAGTGTTTGTGGTAAAATGAGAATCCACTTAGGGTGTCCAACACATTACTGTATAAGTAAGAAGTGGACGTAGTCATGGGGACGTCACCCGTCGACTTGTGGACGATAAAAACGGGGTATCGATCTCCACTGTGAGGGGCCGCTCTTTACCCTTATTGATCGTACTATTTAAACTATCTGACGGGAAGAGTTCTGCTCGGTGCCGTCTACGACGAGAGGACCAGAAAGTAACTACTAGGATAAAGACATTGAGTCGGAGTAGAACTGAACGGTCTGCCGCGGTCATTTGACAGCCTAAAAACAAAATGGTGATTGTCGTTGACATAAAAATGTCCATCCTAGGATACTTGATCTGACTAGGAATGTCTATTTCTCTGGATTGGACTGGAGCGAGGACCCGCGTAACCCAGGACCACATGGGCCCACAGGTGTTCCAGATCACGCCAATCAGCCACCTGCAGAGACAACAGAGACCGAACCCGCCCCCCCCCCCCCCCCCACCAAGCAGACGTCATCAACAAGTGTCCTCCATCATTTGGTTTACGTCCTGGCTCCAACACACTGTTTTTTGTTGGAATTACCCAGCAGATCCCCAAAAAAGTGGGATGAGATGAAACTCCTTCCCGTGGCTACTCCTCTAAAAACACATTACACCACATTTTGAATTGAAGTAAAAGTAAATATGTAAAAGTTGTTCAAGGCTCATCTGAACAAGATGAAGTAAAAATGCGGCGATTCATGTTGTGTTGACGTCTCTTTGAAAGGGAGGTTTTTTTAAATTCTGCAGGAGGTTAAATTCACTGAATTATCAACCGTTGTTTACCTTTTAACAATAAAGTTGAACCAGAGACCATGTCATCGAAACGCCATTGATCCAAGCACTTAGTCTGTCTTCCCCTTTCTCCTCAACAAGCTTTTTTCCGTGATCTTTCCGCAGTGGCATCATTTATCTCTCTTCCTGTCGCGTTGCAGACTCGACGGTCACACTTTTTTTTTTGGAATGTGAGCTGTAAAACAAGTTTTCGGGGGGCGGTTTGAACTTTCGGAGCAAGTTTAAGGCCAAGGGCGGCGCGGCGGTGAGCCCACGTGTCACGAATCTCCTCCGAGGGGAAAAACAATCGGCACCTCCCCGGGGAACGCCGTTACCGTCCAATGTGTGCGCGAGTCACCGGGCTCCATTGTTGTAATGATGCACGGGTGCGTGATCGAGATTCATGCCGGCTAAATGGCGTATTCATCAGGCACACCGGGGCCTTTTTAACATCTTTTTTTTTTTTTTTTTTATCTCGCCTGCACCTGTTTCGCATTAGTAAGTCACCTTGAACATAAGTGTGCCAAAATGGGGAGGAGACGCACATGAAGGTGATTCAGCACATCGCACGACTTTTCTTTATTTTATTTTTAACCGAGCGTTGCTGCACTCCATCACCCGCTCGCTCGTTCTGTGCCGTTATCGTGTTTTGTTTTTTTTTTGCTAGCAATTTGCACAAGAACACATTCTACCGAATGACTGATTTTTTGTCGACGTCTTATTTCAGGTTGCGTACTGCAAAAATCCAAAAAGTGCTCATAAGTAGACGTACAAAGCCACCCACGCACACAATTACTAGGAGTCGATGGTGTTGTTTCATTGTCTAAGGCTATTCAGACTTGACTGTGGCATCTCTGTCTCTTGTTATTTGTCTTTTAAGACCATGTTGTTCTGCTTTTTCCCCATCGGTTGAAAAGCAATTTGATTACTGGTGTGTGCCATTCCTAAGTGCTCGACCCCCCCCCCCCCCCCCCCCCCCCCCCCCCCCCCCCAAGAAATTAAAAAGTGGTTTGTTGGTTTATTGTGGAAATTGTGGATTGGTGGAGAGCTCGAACATCTGAATGATTACAGGTTTTCTATTGAAATGGAAATGGTGCGTACAAAATCCTGAATCGTCATTAAACATCTGCTTTCACTAATGCACATGAAAGATCGAGGGCATTCAAATTCAAATCGACAACACATCATTCAAAGAATAGAGACTGGGAGCGATCGCTCTCGACATGGCGATGCCCAAGCTCGGGAATAAATAGATATATAGATATAGTGAAAAGTAATTTGCTGCTATTTTACTATTCAAAATGTTGGTATTGCTCCTATGAATTGATATGGTAAGTGGCACAATTCTTAGAATATCAAATCTGACCAACTACTGATAACAGAGTCATCTTAACCACTTCCCGTTGCCATAGCTGCAGGCTGGACTATTTGAGGGTAGAAATATGTGGAAAGAAACGGCTTCATGGCGATCCAGCATGTGGCAGGAATAAAAGAGCGGGTCAGGCAAACAGCGGGTGTCAGAGAGACAGCGATTAAGTGGTGGAGGGCTGATGGAGGGCTGGTGGCCTCCGCCCATCACACACGGTCCTCCATGCCACGTATCCCTAGATATTACTTTTATATTAGAGGAATCTGCACCAAAGATAACGGTATGTTTCGACGGTGCAGGCTGCTCTCCAACACTATTCTAGCTATACCTATGAAAGGTAATGCAGGTAATTCATATATATATATATATATATATATATATATATATATATATATATATATATATATTCATATATAATCTATATCATGGTGTACAAGGAAGTATTTAAACAGTTAGGAACTGCACAAGAAGGAGGTCAGGATCGGCAGGTCTATAAATACAGGACATGCACCCAGGACACCGCCGTTCATGTCCCATGTGGAAACAAAAGTTGATGTTGATTTGATTATTGCGTAACTTCCATGCTTAACAAACATCACTTCCCAAAACCCAATATTTTCCTCTGTCAGAGGATTTGTTGATTTCCCATAAATGTGGCTTTGTTACAAGGTTACTAGTTATTTTATCCTCGTAGGGGTGTGGAAAGTAAACTTGGGTGTCTTTGGGTTGATCACAATCAAGGACCACGTCGCCCCACGAATGCAGCATCCCGTCTTCATTCAGCACTGAAGCTTTACAGGCTCTCCTTTTTTTCTTTTTTTCTGGAAGGACAAATTCATTGTTGGTTTTCGTCTCTTCGGGGGGAATTATTGTTAATAATGGAAGAAAAAGAATGAAATGGCAGCCGTATCCAGCAGCACACTACATATTTAAAGCGGCGCTCGTGTGATATGCCGTCGCAACGCCTTCCTTCTTTGTCCTTTCTTTCATTTCCCTCAAAAGACTCTCTCCAGTCAGATCTATCAAACGTTTTCTTTGTTTTTTTTTGTTTACTTGTAGTTTTATCGACACTTCCCTTCTGATTGGTCTGATCTTTCCTGTCTGATGCTTTTCATCTGTCACACCGCGACACCACTTTGGAGGAACTTTGGAAGTTTCCTCTTTTGGTTTTCGTGAACTCCACACCTTTCTCCTCCTCCCGATTCACATGCTTTATTCATCCTTCGGCATGCTCTTGTCTTTTCCCTTCTGCTCTCGGCTCTTCCTTTTAGTCCGTCTAATCCTGTTTTTTTTGTGCCGGTTTCACCGTTCCCCCCTTTGTCAGGAGCCCAAGGCCATTCGACTCTGGATGTTTCTGCCCGCTGGTCTTTTCCTTCTTTGGTTGCTTGAAATCTTGAACTCTTGACCCCTCGTGAACCAACATTTTTGCCAATTGTGTCTGACGAGCTGGGTTTGCTATGCGTCACCGGCCTCGAATGGAGTGCGTCCTTGAATTCTCAAAGGGGATTGATCGTTGCGTCATTCAGGGCTTTTCAAGTCGTTCTTTTGTATCTATATGTTCATGTTCCAACACATTCTCAAGCCTTATGCGTCAACTTAGTTAGGGTTGAGGAAAAGATTGTGATGATATACTTAGTCAGGCAACAAAACTACTTGGGATCGTCGAACAAAAAGCAAAAAGCAGTCGCCTGGGTTTAATTTAATCTATGAATTACAGTGCTATTTTTTTCCCCGCAAGTATAGCTACGAACGTCGGATGAGAACAGCCCGCCTCACCTGAGGTCACGATTACGTCCGTTATATACGAACTGCAGGGTATTACTCTTTGTAGGTATAAGTGTGGCCACCAAAGACTGATGAGTCGGGCATGTTAACCAATGATGGACGTAATTCTCCAACACAGGACATATAAACACAGGCATAGTCACAGCCAGCTCGTGTTATCTTGGGTCTTGCCACTTCCTGGTTTGTGGTGCATGCCAGTACGAAGACATGTGACGGGTATGTTACCGTTGGGCTTAAACTTAACAACTCAAACTGGTAGTTTAGACTTTAGTTACAGCCTTTGAAATGTTGCTCACGTAATCAAATGTTGCAGTTGTAGCCTTTTGGTTCTCCGTGAACAACTGGCAATCTTGAGGTCTTCAACAAAAGGTGCTGCACCAACGAGACAAAGGGTCCCATTGAGAAATTATTTTGTGATTCTTTTGCACGTGGCCATCGGCATCGGTCGTCTGCTGCTGTTTTACATTTGCCACGCGCCTGAGCAAAAGCACCTGGGGTTTTTAGGGTTTTTACACAGGTGCAACCGTTCTGGTGTGTCATGACGTACTAGCACCTGAGTAAGAAGTGTATCTTTTTCGTGTTTTAGCTCCACAGAGTTACCTGTGTGTGTCATCTTAAAGTGTAGATTCCATTTGTGTGTATTTGAAGTTGCCCATCACAAGGATCTATACAGCTGTTCCTGGTTCAGTTGATATCCTACTTGCAAACTGAATGTCCTATTATTGAACAACGCTGGTGCAATGGAAGACAAAGTATCCCTAAGCTAACCTCGCTCTTACATTCTCAAATGTTCATAGTTTCCCAGTGAGCCGCATGCTGAAGCCACGAGTACGACTCTCATGGGTTTGAAGCCCATTACATCCTCCGTTGGGTCTTTTCCCTCCCATCAGCTATATTACTATCGTTATTGTTGTTGCATGGTCTTTCAACAGCTGTCAGCAGCAATATTCACAGCAGTCATTAGAGAAATCTCACAGAGACAATTATACACAGGATCTGAATTAAATAAACTATGAGCTCTATACACTGCGGGGCAGAACAATGGCTCCAACGTTGGAACATTTGAGTTGAGTTCATCACTTAAGTTGTTAACTGATTTCCTGTGAAGAAAATGCTGACTGCTACTTTTTTTTATTTTTTTTTAGTCAAACTGATATAAAGTAGGAAAATAGTGCACCATCAGGTTTTTTCCTTGATACATTTAAAATCTATAGGGAATAGGCAGGGCACATCGGGATGGCAGAGAGAGTTGGCCTTCTGTTCTTGTTGAACAGACCGTGGCAGTATCTCAAATGTTGGGAGGAATACATTTGAGACGTATTGCAGAGTCAAGCCCGGACCTTATTTGGCAAGTGCAGTTTTAACAGTAGTTGGGGGGGGGGGGGGGGGACTACCGGACCACCGGACCACTTTTGTGATTAGACGCATTACAGTACAAAGTTATCTCATCCATCTTGGTCATGTAAAGTCTTTTGTTGTGAAAGAGTTGGCTGGCTTCCTTCTAATGGCAGGCAGTATTCATCCTGTTGGGATACATCCTTCATTGCCATATAGACCAGCGGTCCACAACCTTTTCTTTGCGCCACGGACCGGTTTCTTGCAAGACAACATTGCCAGGGTCCGGCCTTCAAGGTGTGTCAGGTAAAATATGCCGAAAAAGTAAATATGTTTTCATGCCGGTCGAATAAAGTACATAAATACATCTTAAACTGGCCACATGTTATGTAACGATAAGCCCGTATTTCCAGTAGGACTCCTGAATGTGTCTTTTTTAAATGCAGCTTTCTATTTCTTGCTTGTCTTAGGCTCTTTTTCTCCTCGTCTCCTCATTGGGCCTTTTAACCCTTTCCAAAGAAGCTCTCCAAAGATGTTTTGTTTTTTTCTAATTTTTGGAGAAACTTATCACGAGTCAAGAGGCTCAGACGGATGTGTCGTGATCATTTTTTCAAAAATAAAACATCTTTTAGACCTTGATAATCAACCAAACATGGTTTTCATTCATTCTTTCTTTCTTCATTCTTTCACAGATTCTGTGATGTGTTGGCCATAGCAGCATTTGAGAGCCTTTGAGATTTCTAAAGGCACAAAACCAAACTGAACAAGTATCTAGAAGTCTGATTTGCTTTGGTCCGGTGCAGCATTCATGCATCTCTTTGGGCAGTTGGCCTTTCGAAGGTGTTTTCTCTCTAATAAGCTTTCTATCCTCCAGAAATTAGAGCTCTAATATAACTCGAATGTAAGAAGCTGGAGAGGGACCTTTTTTGCCCTCCTGTGGACTTCACCATTATCTATCAGTCGTGGTATGTGTTATGGTGGTCATTCCTCATTATAATAATGACGATAATGTTTTGTCTTTTGCGAATATAGCTAATCTGCCGCAACATGAGCATGACTGAGTGATAACCTCGTTTCCTAGAGATTATTTATACATACTAATCAGCAGCAGTAAATACATTCAGGGAGATATGGTGCAGTATAAACTCACCATCGTGCAAAACCTTGAGCATCGGCTTTGTTCTGAAAGGAAAAAACACTCAGTGAAAAAAATGTTTTGTTGAATAATGGAAATATAGTTGTTTTTTTTCCAATGTGAAAATGTGTATTTAGGTATTTTAGAGCCCCGTGTGAAGTTTGGTGCAAATCCCATTTTTCCTCAATGGGTAACAGACATTTACTGGATATTGACCACGAGGCTGCAACGACCAAATTGGGCCGGTCGCATGAAGCGGACGAACTTCATTTTTGATTTCCGCCCACACTTCCTGTAAAGTTGTGCGACTGCGTCTTAGCAATGCGACCAAGGTCAAACAATATCTGCTCTGACAACTGTATAATTCCTGCAAAATGTATTTAAGACAATGTTGGAACGAGGCTTCCCTGACGGACACTGTCAGGGTCACCGAGTACAGAGGACGCGAGACGTCATGAAGATGGTATTTTTTGGCCACTGCGGCATTGAGAAGCAAACTTTCCAGGGACACGAGACGGGAACGAGCAGTAGATTGATATGGGACCTTGCAGCGTTACGTGGGGGTTATTTAAGGGAAGGGATTTGAAAGCAATGAGAAACTCTTCCTGACTTTGTTGGGAAGAGGATGATATTCTTAGGGCTGGCAGTAAAATCACCTGAGGATAGAATTATTTCTTTAAATTTTTTGGTAAGGAAATAGAGGTAGAGAGGGAGAAGATCACACTCGGTGTGATCCAAGGTGCAAGAAGACGAAGCTGAGTTAGTTTTTGTTTTCTTTTTATCCAAGATAAATCCTGGACCATGAGAAGACGTATAATCCTGAATGACATCATTTGCGGATTTCTTCAGGCCGTCGTAAATTCTGAAAAGGAATAGAAAGTGACATTGCATGTTATAAAATAGTTAGGACAATAATTAGACATTCCCCTTTTTTAAAGCAGGGGTTTAAAAGTAAAGTCACTTTCATAGTGTAGTAAATCAACGGGTAAGAATTCCATGCAGGCAAATCATAGATACAGATTTAAGTTGGGGGGGGGAATTACATTTGAAAAAAACACGGTTTTCATTTCAACTAAAATCGCGCTTTGGGCAGAACACGCACAACCCTGCAGAGAAAAAACTAAAAACTAGTGTGTCATGAAAAAGGAAAAATTGGTGCTCACTGCAGCGTGGTCAAGGACAGGATTGATGCCCAAATTAGAACGTTTGTAAATGCACACTGACAGAAATAAAGTAAGGCATGTATGTGCGTGTGATTACATTTTAACTACACTTTAATGAAATAACACCCAAAAAAAATCAAATCAAAGGATTGTATGGAGATCACCACAAACCCATTGACACACAGCGAACGTTAATAATCAAAATGCAAACGACGATGTCAACGGCTCAGTCAGAATTAACTGGTGTTTTCTGAAGAGAATTTGCGTTATTATTCATTGTTTGAAAAGGGTGATTTAACGTGTTGGGTAGATCAATATGTAAACACTGTTCTATGTATTCTGGGCGCAGGTGCACACATTGTTAATGTCAACTCGTTAATCTCTCGTGTGAGGCGGCGCTGAGAAATAATCCCTCCGAATTAAATTACATACGTCCTCCAGAACAACACAGATTTCTGAACTGATACTACTTGTGTATTATTTAGAGAGGAATCCAAGTTTGGGGTTTGTTAAGTTTAGGGGACCTTTGTTGCTATGGTAACAAATAATAATGAGGTTAAAATAATCGTGGCCATGCTTTAAAAAGACACAAAACAAAGCGTTATGGTACACACCGGAGGCGTGTTTTTCCTATATTTACTTTAATACAGACCATAAATATCACAAGTGGCTTTGTTCTGAGCTTTTCAAAAATGCACATTATAATGTACAACAACAAGGTCCTTTAGTCCAACGGCACACTTTATCATTCCTTTTAAACTTGACAAAGGCAGCGCGGGCCAGGTCCACCGCTTCTAATATTACCTTTCACAATAAAAGCCCGAGACATAAAGACTATATAACTCAAAGAAAACTTAATAAAATAGCTTACAGTAGCCTAGTCTACACAACAATGTACCTCAGACTAGCTAGAAGCTGCTCCGGGTCAGTAGGATTCTGGTAGTTGATGTATTATTGGGAAAGTGTTGCAGAAGTCGCAAATTCCTGTTTGTTGACCCCATCTATCCACCGTGACCTCCGTCCTATGAAAACTTCGCAATGACACCCTTTTACTCGTATTGACGAAAAAATTGAAGTAGTGTGACTCGTGGGTCAGTGGACCCTCAGAACAAGCCAGTTTCGGACTCTTTTTTTTTTTCTTCTCCTTTCTGTGCCGACTCACTTCGGTCAGTGAAGAGTCTGCAGGGCTCCTGTAAACAACAATAAGTCTCTTTGGCCCTCCTTGACGTAAATTTCACCCTGAATCCCGACGCAACGTGTTTTTTAAAAATGAAAAGCTGAGCCAAAACTCTCCACAAACTGTGTCTAAACCCTCTTCGGGGGGGAAGCAGTCATTTCTCTCTTTGATCACTGGCGTATTGTTATTTTATCCCTTTTTTTTATTTTATAGCAGCCATTTCACATCATAAGCACACTGTGTGCTCTCGTATCTTTAATGAACATCCCACACAATCGTCTGTTTTTTTTGGTCTCTTTTTTGTTGTTTTTTTGCTTTCGAGTGCAAACGGGCTCCGTCTGCGTTAATGATTCCATCCAGCTGTGCATATTATCGCTCCATCCAGGAGACAATCAACCATCAGATCATCTGGACTCGGATTATTCATTTTTTTTCCCCTTCTTTCTTTTGTGAATTTACCTCTCTGGGGTTTTTCTTTCTTTCTCCTTTGTAATCACGGCCCCGACAGGTGTTCCTGCTGATCTGATCGTTAACGCCGAGGAAACATAAACCGCGTAATCATCGGCGTATCAGTTCACCGCAGCCTCGTAATTTACATTTTGAGCCGACTATACTTGTGAAACTTTCCCATTATTTTCACTGGAAGAACCGCGTCGATTGCCCGGACTTTATTCTCATAAAAGGTCATGAGATTTACTCGGGCAGACGAATGGCTCAATGCACCGTCCGCGATTCTCTTAAATTTAAACCGACTGCGTTTGGGGATTGACATTTTGAATCCCTTCCACACACTTCATCACGTTAAATGCGAGAGCGTTTCAGCCACTAGAAGAGAGGCCTTTTTAAACCCCTCCGCACTGAAACCGCCATTCTCTGTTCTGTTAATTACCGTCTGATGAATGCATCCTCCAGTTAGTGCTCGGTGGCGGTGCCGCTTGACCTTCAGCCCCCCCCCCCCCTCACCCCCCTCTTTTGAATGCGATTAATCACGTCATTGTAATTGATAGACTAGGACATAAGGTTTGGTATTTCCAACGCTGTTCTTGTTCTTATGCGTCTTCATGTTCCATCTGGGGGACATAAATGTTTTATTTAACCTTTTTGGTTTGTAGTTTTCTGTCTGCGAGCACTGGAGTCCGGGAGTAAATGACTCTCCGGCTAATGTCAAGTGATAATCACCACGTTTTCAGTGTCTTGTTGTTTGTAGTTATTTCTAGAAATAAATATAGTAAAAAAAAAAATAATGTTTAAACCCTTTAAATCCATTTAATAAAATGAAGAATTCTTTAATACATATTTAAATCCCGAGCAGCAGGCTGCAAATCTTTTGCAGACATGGATTTACCATCACAGGCAGACTGGTTTTGTCTTTATTAATATGGTGAGCCTTATGCATTTTTTTTAAAATGACTCCCTACCTGCTAAGCTTTGATGTGTTTAATATGTTTAATTATATTGGTAATTATACGGTCATGTTCAGATAGTGACACTTGAGGCCGTGTAGCCACTCATCATATAATAATCAGCACATAATGTCAGAAAACCACGAGCGCAGTATGTTTTAACAGTTATGTGCATTATGTAATGAATTATTACATTGTGGGAAAGGTATTACAATATTACCTGAAGAAAATATAGTTTGCAACTTAAAATAAAGGCATTTTCTTTTTTTTGTAACATTACATACAATTTGCTACATGATGCACGTACAAAAACTTCACGGTTAACCCAACAACACTTTTAAACACGGAAAATAAATGTTCTTGACCCATAAACTCTCTGGGGACAACTAGTTGAGGATCAATATTATTAATATTCCCCGACTGTCTCTCGAGCTGCTGCTGCTGCCTTCACTATTACTGCTCCTTCAAACTACTGATACACCTGTGACCACCTTTGCTACTATTATTGAAAAACACACATTTTTTGCAATGCTGTAAAATGAAGGAAGAAATGGGAAATAAGCAGAAACCGTTGTGACAGATAGATAGATACTTTATTAATCACATTTCTTTGCGACAGCAGCATCTGTACATGCAGGTTATGCAACAACTTTTTTTAAATTAAAAGCACAATATATACAAAAAATAGAATAGAAGAAGAAAAATGCACAATATAACGACAAATAGAATATAGTAAGAAAACAAAATAGTAATGCAAAGATGTAGCCAACAAACAACGGAGGATTTGATTTGGCCAGAGGTGAAATATTGTAAAGTCAATGATGCTGATGATGATGATGATGATGATGATGATGATGATGCTTCAATGGTAACTGGGTTGGCAGAAAAACCCACCCCCAAAAAAAAAAAATCTGTTGTCATGTTTTAAAGTCTATGCCCTTTAGACTACAGAAGCCCGGGCGTCGGATCAATAGTCTATAACAAGGGATCAGGGCGTCGGGATGTTGTTACAGAGCCCTGAAGTGCTAAGTCATTATATTCACTCCACCTGCATCAAGTCCCTCCGCCCTGCTCCTCGAGAGCTACACCAGTCGGCTGCCCCGAGGCAGCGCTGACGCGGTGAAATGTGCTGAGAAAATGCTCAGCAGAATCCCCACAAGTCTCTCGATCAATAGGATTCTTCCCCCCCCCCTCATCCCCTTATACGACTACACTGGGGGCGGAGTTAACTTTGGTGAATTTCATTATAACAACAAGCACCAGAGTCGTTTTAAAAATCTGTGGCGCTTGTCAACGTGCACAACCGCGAACTTGGATTACAGGAAAGTCAAAAATCCGAGATGCAAGAATACATTAAAAAGGGACCCCACATTGATGTCCATCCCACTAGAACCTGGTGGGGGGGAAGTCGCCATGTCTTTAATGTCACGGGGTATTTTAAATGAATTCAAGGCTGCCATTTCAGCCTTGAATTGCAATGTGTTTTGCACATCGCAAAATAGATGGGCACGAGTGAATTTAGCCTTCTTTTTCTTTTTTTTTAAGTCTCCGAGAGTAACAAGGAGAATTGATGGGCAAGAAAAGGGCAAGTCACTCAAGCTTTTCTGGGAAAGCTGTGTAGCGGGGACGGTTCAAAGCTGAATATACTTCTATCCATTTGTCAAAAACAGCGTTGGCCTCGGAGGCACTGGAGTCTGTACCAAAAAGACCCAATAATAAAGTCAACTTTTATGTTTTTAATTCATAGATATTATCCATCAATCTAATAGCTCTCGTGCATTTGTGAAAATGCTCGTTTATCTAAAAGCTGATACTCATTTGTGCGGATTATCAGGCGGGAGTTAACGGGGGTAAATCTCATGCAAAGACCCCGAATCAAAGGGTGTTAAAGGGATGCTTTGCATTTGGGTGAAATGGACGAGCACTCGACGCCTTTCACGTCCTGCTTACTATCCAGCGAGATGCTAATTTTAATCTTAAAGTGTAATCCAGACGTACACGGCGACTACTGAGAGCGGCTTCACCTCCCAGAAGCACGACACTTCAATGACCCCGAGCTCCCAACATGGAAGACTTGTGCAGCGGGACCGGGGCCCAGGAGGTTCTGAAGCCAGCGGGCCTCATTCAGGACTCCCTCAGTAAACCCTGCATGGTTTGTAACGAACACGTTCTACCGGGCTTCTCATCAGGCGCTGATCAGCGGCAATCGAGATGACGGAAGAGCCGTCGTTTCTACGGCGATGCTCGCTTCGGTTTTGATATCAAAATGTAACGAGAGGCTCGAGCTCCTGGAGTTGCAGCGACCCGTTCTCGAGGAGGTCCTGAGGCGCTTGAACATGGAAGTAAACACGGGGCGACTGTGGGTCAGTGGTTAGCAGGTCCGTCTTTCAATCAGGGGGTTGGTGGTTCAATCCCCCGCCCTAGTCAATGTGTCCTTGAGCAAGACACTTAACCCTGAAGCTGTGTCTGCAGTGTATGAATGTAAATGATAAAAAAGCTCAGCTAAATGAAATTTTATGTAATGGATGCACATGAATAAATAATAATAAAGATAATAATTTGAAGACACCAACGTAGCATGAAAATAATTAATATTTAATATTGTTAAGTAAAATGGAGGTAAATGCAATCAAATACAAGAACATTTACATTTAAGAACAAGTTGGCCAATAATTATAATCTGTTGGTGCTTTAAAAGCCATTTTTGTAATAGTTCCAGGCATGAAACAAAAAGGTTGTTGAGTATGTCGAAGTGAATATGAAAATCTGAATTAAGTATAAAAGGATCGCTGAAATAAATGCACGTGATGAACAAACAACAACCGATGCAAAAGGTTTGTATGACATCTGACGAAAAGTTACCCCTCGAAAACACTTTTCAAAATAAACTTCACAGAAAACGACGTTGTTCGGGTTAAAATAACTATAAAAGTTACTGAAGGCCAGAGGTCAAGGGTCAAATAAATAAACGGAGACGGGGGAATATCACGTGTTTGTGGGAAAAATAGCATCTGGGTTATTTCTAATAAAATCAATATGAGGCTTAAAAGAAAAGTCAGAGACCCGATGGTGAAATGAAAGCTTCTGCTCTAAAGGCACCCAACAATGTTTGAACTGTTCTCGATTCCTTCGGCCGGAGACGCACTTCTTTCGGCCCTTTTTTCAGACTTCTTTGCGGTCGGATTGAGGGTGATTTTGAATATCGCTGGAGTGAATAATAAAAGATCACTTTTCCACTCGGTTACCTGCATCAGGGCACACGTCTCGTGTGAAATACTTATGGAAGGCTTTCTTTTATTGTGAGGGCACTTAAATATTTCTTTATTACGTGGTCGGGAAGTGATTCTCTGCTGACCATTGTTTACTTGAATACTTTAAAAATATGTATACATGTCATCGCCAGTCATGTAATTCTAGCCGTGGTCATCGTGCATAAGCAAAGTCAACTTTGAACAAAGAAATAATCCTCAGTCCACTCGGCACCCGAAGCGCAACACTTACATCGAGGTCGTTGCCAAGTGGGCCTTCTAGCCAATAAAGGAGGATATATATATATATATATATATATATATATACAACCACCGGAGCTGAATGTCAAATTAACTTCGACCAGTCTTGTTTCCCAATGCAGCTTACCAACAACAACCAGAGATGTGCATCATTAATTCATGAGGGGTGTGGAGGGGGGGGTGGGGGGGGGGGTGGGTGTTGATGCCTCAGCGGAGGATAATTAAACAAACAGAGCCGTAAAGTGTTTCTTGCACTGCGAGCGCCACAAGACGATCTGATGCTCACGAGAGCTTTGTGATTTTAATACAACGGCCAAAACTCGCATGTGTGTTGACTTTGAGCTTCATAGAGCTGGTGCATGGGGGGGGGGGGGGGGGGGTTAAAAATATGAAAAAAGTCTTGAGTATTTCTACTTTTTGGGAGAATTTCTGCGTCACGTGGCATCACAAAAGTAGGAAAAGTGAAATATTCCAGTGGAAAACGTGTGTTAAAGCTTTGAAGCGACGCATATTTTCTGCTGTATTTGCTGCGTTGGGAATGAGAACGTCTTGTTTTCTCTGTCCGGGACACGCCGGACGCTCAACATTTGATTTCTAAGTGTCTTTTTTTTGGGGGGGGGGGGGGGGGGGACAATCCCAAAACGACAACAACGACAATCCTGAGAGTCGGAAAAAATAAGATCTGCAGCCGATGTCGTCGCCACGGCAACGCGCGTAGAGAAGGTCGGTGATGTCCAGATTCACAAATCAAATCTGATCAACTCGCAAATAACCGTGCGGACACTCTGCCTTTTTTTTTTTTTAAAGATTTTTTTTTACGATTTGAGAAACAAATCAGATTTGACTGCAGCCAAAAGTGTTCCTTCCTTTTTCCTGTCTTCAAAAGGAAGCTTCCAAATCCAATAGCCTGAATAAATAAAAGGGAAAACAACTGTCTTGTGTCACCAGTTAATAACTCCTTTTTTTTTTATAAACAATAAGCATGTGCAGCGTCAACTGGAGTGAAAGAATAGTCGGGTGAAAATGAGTTTTAATAGTCACTCAGACTCATTTATCTTAATTAAAAAATACTAATATGGAAAAAAAAAAATGTTTAAAACCCGCCCTCACACATTACTTAAGAGTGCAGCCTTCGATAAGTGGGCCAAATTAACATCCGACAGATGGGGCATAATGATAAACTGCAAAAGCACATTAATATATTATCTGCAGGGGTTTGAAAGCCGCGTTGATCGATGACTAAACAATTCCTGCCTTTCAAAACTCACTTCTCGACCTGAACTTTACAACAAAAAACTCGTAAGCAGAAAATATAGTTTTGACTGCGTCAGAAAAAATGGATTCAACTTTGTATGAAACACTTGGTGACACAACCCAACTGGACAATTCTACACATGATTCTCTGAGCGTATTAATAACGACGTGCATGGATTGATATTGTAGTGACTTGAGAAGCCCACGGGCTGGAGAAACACTGTTGGAGCCGGTGGCACCGTTAGCTGCGAGCCACCGGCTCAGCGGTCGCCATGTTGAGAGCCACTAGATATGATCTGAATTTAGCTTTTAGCACCTTTTTATATATATATATATATATATCCTCATTAGGGTCGCGGGGGCGCTGGAGCCTATCCCAGCTGACATAGGGCGAAGGCAGGGGACACCCTGGACAGGCCGCCAGTCCATCGAGGGCACATGTAGGGACATACAACCATTCACTCTCACATTCACACCTATGGGACATTTAGAGATCAATTAACCTGCAGCATGTCTTTGGACTATATATATATATATTAAGCGGTATTGAAAATGGATGGATGGATATATATATATATATATATATATATATATATATATATATATATATATATATAAAGTTCTGGAGATATCGTGGTTAGCGCAAATATTTCTTGTTCGTCAGACACTAAATGCCTCCACAACCTTGCTATTGTGAAGTTGTAATGGTGTTTATATACACTTGCACATGTAAATAAGAAAGTCTACGTTTTAAATTAATACATAAGAAAGATATGATACTTAATAAGGGATTATATGAAGAATGTTCTAGGAAAACATAGGAGAAAGTATGAGTATTATTATTGTAACTGTAATGCTGATTTTAAGATGTTTTTATGGGTGTTATAACTATAGGATGACTCGGGTATGAATGGAAATGTATTGATTATGGGACGGAGTCAAAATGGAGGTATGTGCACGCCGTTGAGTGACATTGTTTAAATCCTGGTTTTCCATACACTCGTTCCATTGTCTGTCTATAGCCTGCAGGGTTGAGGAAATCGCGACCCATAGTGGGAGTTCGTGATTTGGTGATAGCCTTTTCAATGTGCCCGATAAAGTTTTATTCTCAGGTTCTTGTCGAGAGCACAATAAATTAAGGATCTGAGTAAGACGACGCATGGATTGCTACGCAGTGGAGAACGTCCAACTGGCGGGGAATTCATAGCCAGAAAACTAAATAAAATGTATATGAGGACGACGCGTGGGTACGCGGATCCGTCACCAGAGAACTACATCACGGAACACTTTAAGTAGGAAAGGGAGATTCTTTTGAACCGTAACACCTATAGATTACTTCCTGCGTTGAATGTTGGCATTGAGAATACATTCGGGAGGTGCATAATCTTTTTATTTATTTATTTAATTAAATCCATTGCCGCGCCGTTTAACCATAAAAAAAAAGGACCACTTGGAAAGAAATAGAGCCACAACAGCGCTTTAAATGTAGCTTGTAAGAACGGTCGAATGATTGCAGGCAACGATGGGTGGAAACCCCAAAAATTCAGGGTACCGAGAGGCAGACGAGAGCCTCTGAAACAAGGAATATTCATGCTGCACCTAAACTGCCGTTAAGCTTGATTCCAAAACATGCGTGCACCCTTTTTGATTTCACTGATGGATTCCTGTCACCTGTTTAATTAACATCTGGTCGAACGATGAAGATGAAAAGTCCCTAAAAAGACAGTTTCAATGGCTCCGTTTTGAAGCGTGAGCGTTGCTAATAAGTTGAGCCGACAGATAATTGACTGAATCAAAGCGAACACGGCGATTGATGGTTTGGAGAGGAGACCTGAAAAAAAAACGTGTCCACCATTTGAAGCGGGCCCCCCCCCAAAAAAAAAAAAAAAAAAGGTGTAGCGGTGATGAATGAGATTCGCGCCACAAAGCGTTCTTTGTTCTCTGATGTTTATCAAAGAGAAAGGTTTAGAAACACTTTTGTCACCGCCGTTCCTCTCGGTGTGTGTGTGTGTGTGTGTGTGTGAGAATCAACGGAGAACGAGGTCCCGATGTGCACTTGAAAGATCGGATTGGATATTTGCATCCGGATCGGTAGCTTTCAGAGACGCGACACCGCTTCCGTCCTCCGGGGGGTTCAGACGCCGGGACGTAAACGGAGGCGTGAAGCGCTCCGACTCGGGTTTTTTAAAACCACCGGCCTTCTTCCTTCTTCAAGGGCATCTTCCTGTCGCGTAGTACTGTGCTATGTACTGTGTCTTGCCGGCAGCCAATCAGATTGGCCCCATTCCGTGCAGCGCTCTAGTTCATTACAAGATAACGAGTAATTGTTGTGCAAAAAAAAAAAAAAAAGAGTATGTCCCCGTCCTCCGCCTTTTTTTGTGGCTCTCCATTAGAGCGCCAGTCTAATCTTCCCTCCGTCCGGCGACCGGAACTTCTTTTTTAATGGAGTGAACTGTGCAGTAGGCAGTGACGGGGGAAGGTAGCCCCCCCCCCTCCCCCCCCCCTCCGGGGATGGTGCAGGCAGCCCGATTAGGTGGTATTAATGGGCTTTTAATTTAAGTCCGGGCTTATTAGATGTCAAACACAAAAGGGCCGAATGGATTTTCCCCGAGATGAGTGGAGTTAACCCGCGGCCGTGACACCTGCTCCGCTGCCATCGCATGAGAAAACCTGCAGTCTGATCAAAAGGAAACGCCAGAGCCCGGACGGGAAGCGCATCTGTTGCCGATCCAGGTGGGTGAAAAAAGAAACGGGGAATCGGTGCCGCGTGCCTTTCGTATCATTGTGACGTTGACGTTTTTTCCTCCCACGATGCACCTGTTCGAGGCCCCCGCGGCCGGCGTCCCGACGCATCTTCAAAGTGTCACTGTGAATATTATAGAGAATAAAAGATGGATGAGAGGAAGAGTGTGTGTGTGTGTGTGTGTGTGTGTGTGTGTGTGAGGCAGAGACATCATGAACAATGAAATGGAATAAGTGATGACCAGATTCTGCCTAAACCTTCCACAGAAGAACCAGATTTATCTTCATGTGTTTCAATAAAATCTCAACGTCCTCAAACTGAAAAAAGAATTTACATCGGAAGCAATGAAGTAAACGGAGAATGTAAAGGTAGAATATGATGATGGGGTTCATTGAAGAGAGCCTCGGGTTTCACGTGTGTGTGTGTGTGTGTGTGTTTGTGTGTGTGTGTGTGTGTGTGTGTGTGTGTGTGCGTGTGTGTGTGTGATCCACGGAGTGAGTGCTGGTTTCTGCACACTGGTTTCTGGATTATGTATTTTCAAGTATCCTGGTTTCGCTTCATGCATGTGAACCATTTCAGAAGCTCCAATAAGCATTTATCTTGGTACCTAATTGAGTACTTATCCACTTTTTTTCCCCATTAACTTACAGTTAAAAAAAAAAGAAAAAGGCAATTTATTTCAGCATTTAAAAACAATTTGTTTTAATAAATAAAGCTTTTACGAGGAAAGTATGACGAGTATAAAGCACTTGTCGAGTTGCGAGTGCAGCCAGAAGCCAAAAGGGGACTTATGATCAGAAACCTGGACATTAGAGTCGAATATGCAGGGATTTGAATAACCAGCTTTCTTTATGCTCTGTGTAAAAGAAAAAAAATATCAAGACGTGGAAACGAGTGTGCAGGTGCTGATAGATATATAGATATATATCTATTAAATATGACTTCATTTGCTGCACCTGTGTGCGCTACAGATTTGTCTAATTTTTATATATATATGGTTAATCATACACCGATTCAATAGCGATGCAAATAAAACCATATTTATATTAAAAAAATAAAAAAATATTATAATAACTATTTGTGTAGCGTCTATCCAAACGTGTTTACAAAGTGCATCGCAGAAATTAAGAAATAAAAGACCTATGATGGGACCTGTGAAGGACAATTCTCACCATTGTAATGAACAAGTTCCAGATGGATTGTTCAGTTTAGCCAAAAAGCAAATTAACTCACATTCCAGTCATGAATACTTTCTTTTTTTCCTTCTTGTTTTATTCTGAAAATATCACACCTCTGAGCCCCCCAAAAAAAGATGTGAAATTGATTGGATCGTAAATCTGCACGCCGGCAGTAATAAATCGGCGTTCCCGCGTGGTTTGAACATGCAGACGGAGATTTTGGAGTATGTTTTTTTTATTTTTTTTAGATGATGTCATAATTCTCTAAAACAATCGTGGGCATAATTTCTCCCGTTTTGCTCTCAAATCCACAGAAAGTTTAAATATTCGGGTCCGGGTCCGATTATCGCTCCTTATGACTCGAAAATTGTAAACTCCAAATAAAATGAAGCATCTCTGGAACGTTTTTTTTGTTTATATTTTTTAAAAGCATCGCCTCACCGCTGCAGGAGGTTTTTTTTTATTTATTTTAATTTCTATTAACAATCAGCTGCCGGGGCAATTGCTTGCTTTCATTTTTGGGGAATTTTTTAATGAAAGATGAGGCGATAGCAACAGACTCTGGAAATCCACTTTCAGGACACACACGTGCACAGAAGGAACGTTTTTCGACGTGTGAAAAAAAAACTGCTGACTGAATTTCTTTTTTTCATGTTTCTTTTCATGTTTTTTCATTTGAAACCTCAAATTAACGGGGGGGGGGGGGGATGTGACTTGAATGTGTACATAATCAAATGCAATTGCTTTTAAAATAGCTCTTCGCAGACTGATTATTAAATTTGAATTTTTGATGAAAGAAGTGGAATTATGTTACTTTATTTCTTATAGTTGCGATCAGAACGAATGGAGAACCGGAGGCTTTGATCACAGGACGGCAGCCGTGAGTCGTTCTACAGACGCGTCAAAAGAAAAGTCTCCGGGGAGAAAGAACGGCTCCAGATGAAAGAAGTCCACACCAAAGCTCTGATGTCGAGAACTTGATCGTATATATATATATATATATATATATATATATATATATATATATATATATATATATTCATTCACTGTTCACATATAATATATATACATATATAATATGTATGTATATATATTCATTCACTGTTCACATATAATACATATATATATACATATATAATATGTATATATATATATATATTAATTCACTGTTCACATATAATACATATATATACACATATATAATATGTATATATATATATATATTCATTCACTGTTCACATATAATATATATATACACATATATAATATGTATATACATATATATATTCATTCACTGTTCACATATAATATATATATACATATATATACACATATATAATATGTATATATATATATATATTCATTCACTGTTCACATATAATATATACACATATATAATATGTATATTCATTCACTGTTCACATATATGTATATATTTTTACATATACATATATATACATATATATATGTATATTCATTCACTGTTCACATAGTATACATATATATACATATATAATATATATTAATTCACTGTTCACATATATATATTTATATAAATATTTATATATGTATTTTCATATATGTGTATATATATAATGTGTATTGTGTTGCCTTTACGGCATTTTCTATTTCATTTTTGTTTAATTAATGGGGTTTATTTCAAGACAGTTATTGGTAACATGATTTTCCTGTTCATGGCATGTTATGACGTCACTTCCGGTCAGTCACTTCCGGTTCCGGTACTTCCGGTTAAATGGTGTCTGGTTTCCCTAGCTCGGGTTAACATTTGACAGTGGACCGCATGCTCCAGAATCTGCTCGCATCCACGGGGAAACATCGTAGAGGCAATTTCGTGAGTGCTGTAAATGTATAAAGATGCAATGTATATTTATATTTTCTACTGTGAAATGTTATATTTACGTATGTACACTGAATGTTTGTATTGTCTTTGTTTGCAGTTTTCACCAGCATGATTGAAGGAAAAGAGTTACAGTAAATGGGTGAAACTTATTACGACTCCGTCTTCATTGACTGTGGTTTAACTCGGTGTTTAGTCCAGAGTTCCAACACCCTGCACGAGAACACTACATGTATATATGTATATATAAATTTGTATATACATATATATACATTCACTGTTCACATATAATATAAATATATACATATATAATATATACATTCACTGTTCACATATAATATATATATACATATATAATATGTATGTATATATATATACACGTATATATATGTATATACATATACATATATGTGTGTATATATATACATATATAATATGTATGTATATATATATACACATGTATATATATGTATATACATATATATATATATGTATGTGTGTATATATATATATATATGTATATACATATATATATACATATATGTGTGTATATATATACATATATAATATGTATGTATATATATATACACATGTGTATATATATGTATATACATATATATATATATGTATGTGTGTGTATATATATATGTATATGTATATATATGTATATGCATATATATATATATGCATATATATATATATATATATGCATATATATATATATATATATATATCTCTTCTGCCTGTACACCAGTTGTCGTGTGTATCTCAAGCTTTTAGAAATGCTGAGACATTTGGAATATAATGGAACTGCAGACATTCACATAAGTGTTTAAATGATTAATGAAGACGGGCGTTCGCAGGTAAATGTGATTCTATCCTGAGAGAAAAACCAACATCAACCCATCGGTGTAAAAGTGGAGCGGTGGACGTAGAATAATGCAGTTCTGACCTGTGAGTCCATGCGTAGGGCTGGCCGGCTCCACCGTCCCTCAGTGTGGATACCCTCTATATTCTCTATATTATTAATCAATGAGGCTTGGCTAACTAACTGACTAATAATATATAATACCAGCACCCTAAACTACAGCCTGAAGTTGATTCAATCACATTGTGACCGACATGAAGAGAATATTTACAGTATGACAGGACTGACAACAGTTTGTGGATGTGAAACTCAATGTGCACTTTTATTTATGCAACATAAGAACTTAAATTCCTCACCTTTTGGAAAAAAAAATGAAATAGCAGTAATCACTTAAAATTAGGAAACCAGATTGCAATAACGGGAGCAGAGAAAAGCCCTTTAACCTTTAATTAAACGTCAATAAATAAATAAGAACATACACATGTGCATGCAAATTAATAAAGAGAAGTCAAATCCTGAATTTTCATCACTTGCATCAATATTCCCTGACCATTAATCAACGGAGAATTAAAACAGTATTCATCCATAAGCTTGTTAAATAAAAGCTCATGAGTTACTTATGAAGGACAACATTTATGAATTCTCTACCATTTTCAGGTGCCGTTCTTCTCCCCAAATATTTCTAGTTATGACACGCGCGGTCCAGATCACGAGCAATCTAGTCGTTTCCCTTCAAAAGGGAAACTCACTTCCATCTCACACATTTAAAAACATCCACTCAAAATATTTGTTTTCACTAAACTAAAAAATACCAACATCCGACGTGGCGTTGAACTTCCTGAACTCTCCCACGCTTTATGGTTTTTTATATTTTATAACTCTTTGCAGCTCCGTGTGCCGGTTCCTTCGGGGCAAAAGAAATATCACTTTTCTAGACATCATTCATTCATAAACTACAGTTTGTTCCCTTCATGGGACGTGGGGTGACTATGGGTCAGTGGTTAGCATGCCCGTCTTTCAATCAAGAGGTCGGCAGTTCAATCCCCGCCCTAGTCGATGTGTCCTTGAGCAAGACACTTAACCCTGCATTGCTCCCCGTAGCTGTGTCTATGGTGTATAATGTAAAGTGTCTTTGAGTATCTTGAAAAGCACTATATAAATTAAATGGATTATTATTCATTTTTTTTTTCTTTTTCTTCTTGACATTTTTTTCAAAAAACACGGGACTACACAAGATCCCCCAAACTGCAATTTCCGGGATGTTTTTCTCATGCATGATTCATAATCTCCACCGAAACGAGAAACCGGGAAGTCACTCGCCGGTGATTTCCTCTGCGCCGTCACTTTAATATCTGATCTGAAGCTCTTCTCACACGTCCTGTTTACAAGTTGAGGGGAAGAAATGTTGTTTTTTTTTGGCAAATGGCTAAATAGTTTCCAAAGGAAAGAGAAGAAGGGATGTACCCCCGTACATCGTTTTGGAGACGCTCTCATCTTTAATATCCTCCCGGAGAGACGGAGACTTAATAATCCTCGGGTCTTTAGTTCTCGCTCCGGACGACCGTTATCAACGCGTCGGCCTCCCAACTGTACGTTTACTGCTGATGCTGCCGGATGTATTTAATGTAGCGAGATGCCATTTAATAAAAAGACCACACGATGATGTGCGTTCACAGCTGGAAGGCATCGATAAAAAGGTGTGCGTGACTTCCTCGGACTCCTCTGGAGGAGAGTATCTAGTAGTGTCTAACAGGCCTCGGCTATGAAGCTCGAATTTGTGCGTACATTAATAATTGATTAACTAATAATCCCGTTTCCTGCAACATTTCATATTATCTTGAAGAGGTAAAACCAGAAGACAACTAATACTTTATGAATGAGAACCAATAAACGCTAGTTACACTAGCCCCTCATCTCCGATTCAACGTTATTCGGAGGCTGCAATTATCACACACTTGAGGGTTTTGCCCTCTTTTGTCCTCAATATAAGAAAACTTATATCTGAAGCAGTCGGAGTCATACTTATGTTTCGCCATGTTGGATTAGAGAACTAATTCTGTGGGTCACGGTGTTCTTCTATGCTGTGAAATATATATATATATTTAAAATTACCATTGATTAAGAAATACTTTACAAATATTTCTTTAATACATTTTCAATAAAATATAAGTGTAAGTTCGTAAGCTGAATTTTATATTCAGTAGGCTATTCAATTTCATTATCCTAAAAACAAAGAGCTGCTGAAAACATGGAAGGTGCAAAACAAGTCGAAACCAGGCGAAATAAGTGTGAATAGACGACACTCCACTGCATAAAAGAATCCCTTTCAAAATAATATATGTATATATTTTTCTGTATTTAATAAAAAAAAGATAAGCTGGTGGAGATAAAAACCAAAGTGATAAACAGAGATTGGACCGGAAGTTGCCCGGGATGGCCAACGGGATGGCCAACAGGATAGCCACCCATGAATAATAATAATAATAATAAACTAACACCTGTAAGTAAAGATAATCTTACGATGGTACAAATGGCCATTTATTAAAAAAGCGCCTAAAAAGTAAGTCATTTATTTTTCAAAGGGTTTAAAAAGCACTACAACCATTAGCAGTAGTATAACAAAATATACCTCTATGCACGTTAACAATAATAATAATAAATAATGTACTAGTTAAAAGTGTTGGATTGAAATAAACACTAAATTAAGTGTCTTGTTTTTTTTCACCTTTTGGTTGATGTCTTTCTTAATTTGCATGTTCAAAAGCTTGTTTTATTTCACACCTTGTGGACTCGTATCCTCAATTAGCCGCCGACTCTGCACTAAAAATACTAATTATAATAATAATGCATTTTCGCACTTTTATTCTCAGTGCTCTGCAAGTGGATAGTTAAAAACTAAATTGCATTATGGAAAATACAATAACGTGCTCTTGAATTTACAGTACCTATCCAAATATTACTTAATTCAATGCAAATTAAAATCAAAAAGATTCATAACACTTTATTTATGGGTTAAATCTGTGCAGATTTTATTTATTATAAAAGGAATGATGTCCCCCCCCCTCACATCTGACAAGGACTTTGATATTGTTCCACATTTGACAGCCGTTGTTCAAGGTGAGGTGCTTTTATATATATTTTAAACTTTAAAAAAAATATATTCTTCCTACCTGCACTGATAGCTAATAAAGCCACCTTAAAAAAAAAAAAATTTAAAAAAATGTACCCATTTAAAGCAGATCGTCATTGGACGCGTCTTGTTGAAGAGGTTAATTATTCGACGAATTAATACTGTAAAAAAAAACATTTTTGCTAGAAAATGACAATCTGGATCAGGCTGGAAACCACAGCGACTGGTTTAAATGACCATTTATGTCTTAAATGACTTAAATCTAACTGGGACAGTGAGCTTAAGTTAGAATCCATTTGGGATTCAGCCTGAACAAACAGATTGTATTGCTTTTCTGTCCTAATAAAAACCAAAACCCTCCATGATGTGATCATCATCATCCTCCTGTTGTGGATTGCCCAATTCAGAGTATTGATGACGGGGGTTCTGGGCCAAGGACTGTCCCATTGTCCACTTCTTTCCATCTCTCCAGAGGATCCTGTTGTATATAAAAAGGCTACCTCCTCGTTGTGAATAACTCCCTTTAATTAGATTTTAATTCTTTGAAATGCCAAATGTTCAAAGAAAGAAGTTCCTACGTATATTTGCGTCCTTGCCGAGAACAAACCAACGTCCTTCAGTGGGTTTCTTTCTCCGAGTGCACCTGAATCCCGACGCATCACTCCCACGTGCCACTACGCCAGACTTCCTGCTAATAACAGCAGATTCTAAGGGAGATGCGCTCAATTAAACCCCGAACTAATTATACAATAATACCTGAGAGAGTACTTCACTGTGAGATGCTGACACCGACGTGCTGCTTGTCAGAGGCCGGATGCGCCCGTTGCTGCATTATTGCAACACTTTAGGTCCGGCAATCATCTGGTATCATGAATTTTAAATGGAACTTGGGAGCCGGAGCAGAGATTATCTATCATAGCCATATAGCACATCATAAGATCCTGTTTTGCTCTGTTAAATGCAAAGAGGTAGAAAAGGGACGCAGGGAACACATCATGCTCAATATTTACAACACATGAAAGTAACACGGGGCTTTTATCTTGAAGAATCGCTAGAATGCAACTCCTCGAAGCAACAATGCCTAAAGTGAGGCGCATTCCTCTGGTTGTATAGAAGTCTATGCTTCATGTGTTAAACCTGCATTCTCTCTACTGACCACCAGGGGGCGACTCCTCTGGTTGTATAGAAGTCTATGCTTCATGTGTTAAAGCTGCATTCTCTCTCCTGACCACCAGGGGGCCGACTCCTCTGGTTGTATAGAAGTCTATGCTTCATGTGTTAAAGCTGCATTCTCTCTCCTGACCATCAGGGGGCCGACTCCTCTGGTTGTATAGAAGTCTATGCTTCATGTGTTAAAGCTGCATTCTCTCTACTGACCACCAGGGGGCGACTCCTCTGGTTGTATAGAAGTCTATGCTTCATGTGTTAAAGCTACATCCTCTCTCCTGACCACCAGGGGTCGACTCCTCTGGTTGTATAGAAGTCTATGCTTCATGTGTTAAAGCTGCATTCTCTCTCCTGACCACCAGGGGGCGACTCCTCTGGTTGTATAGAAGTCTATGCTTCATGTGTTAAAGCTGCATTCTCTCTCCTGACCACCAGGGGGCGACTCCTCTGGTTGTATAGAAGTCTATGCTTCATGTGTTAAAGTTGCATTCTCTCTCCTGACCACCAGGGGGCGACTCCTCTGGTTGTATAGAAGTCTATGCTTCATGTGTTAAAGCTGCATTCTCTCTCCTGACCACCAGGGGGCAATTTCTCAAACCGACCATAAAGTAGGGGATGCTTTAGGGCGGGGCTACAAGGTGATTGACAGGTCACCAAACCAAAGACAAAAAGATGGTACATGATCTAGAGGAGGATTAATATTGAGGAAAGTAATACAGAATGCCCTATTCTACTGTATTTATGCATTTAAATAAATTGTTGCATTAAATTTCACCAGATTGCAGAGAATTTTAAAGTGTTTGATGATCATATTTCACTGGGAGACAGAACACATTGCTTCATTTCTCCTTTTATTTTTATATCAAAGTGAGATCAGGGATCAGGCGCTGTGGGTCTTTTTATTGAGACCTTTCTTCAACAAAAAAAAAGAAGGCAGTATTGTGCTTCCGGAGCCCTCTGTTTCGACAGTGAATTTGACATGTTGCTAGGTAACAGGTGTCTGATTTCTCTGACAATACACACATAGCAGACTTTCTATATATTTTTTTTGTGCAGTGAGGTGTTGCTAGGTTACGGGTGCCATTGTCGTGAGGTTGTGTCACTCGGGCGTGAAGCCTGAGAGAAAAAAAGCGATCACGTCGCCCCCCGAATGGGACCGCGTACGAGTTTCCATCATCGTTGAGCCGAGTTTACGGCCTCGGGATGCTCCGCACGAGCCCGTATTTCATTGACCACCGACTTATTTTTAAACTTTTCTCCAAGGGTTTATCGAATTATGTCCAGAAAGAAGAAGAAAGAAAAAAATCATAGCGATGATGCAAAGATAACTTACAAGTGACGCCAAACGCATTGGTCGTGTCACGGTCTCAAGGTCGTGGCGTTGTGCACGTTGGGCACGCTGCCACTCTTCAATGAAATGGACTTTTTAGTAACACCGTGCCAAGTTGTTAAAAATATACAATGGAGAAGAAGAAAAATACCTTTTTTGTACGGAAACAGCCTCCAAAAAGGTCACCGCTGCTTTCCTCACCAACGTATTTTTTTTCAGAGACACAAACATAAAGAAGTTCTATTTGGTTAAAAAAATGTGATAATGTTTGATTTTCAAATGTTGAAAAAAAAAAAAAAAATGTTTGTAAACTTGGCAGAGCATTATTCATAACGTCGAGGAGGAATCATTAAGCGGCCTAATTAGGGAACACGGACAGCCTCCTAATGTCGGCTATTAAATTGAGATGCATCATATTTATTAATTCATGTTATGAAGGAAGATGATATCAAACAAGTAGCCCTCCGTGAATATTATTGGTGTCCCCCCCCCCCTGCTTGTTCCCAAGGTCAAGAATGAACTTCATGATTGAATTATAGCCATGCAAATGGGGCCTCCATTGTTCCAACACACACAATTAGCGGGCTCACAGATGGAAGTCTCTTTTCTTTATTTAAATGTTCTGCTCTGGTTGGTTGGGGTGCCGATCAAAAGGCAGTGCGTCGCCCTGCTGGTGAAGCTCGTCGTTGGCCGATCAAAAGAAGGACTCGGCGTCATGGCGGTCTACAAACCTCCCCGAGGCCACGGGAGGGTTGGAGTGAAGAGAAGAACTGAACACATCTAAATACGCTCATTGTTGTTGACTGAAATATGGCGTTTACAAACGGTCAGTGCTACTATTGCTTTTATTGCTAATTCCAACACTGACTGCTGCACCCAACCCTCCATTAGGTCTTCATATTGGTGACTTAGTAAGATATATATATATATAGTTAGAGCTTATTGTGTACCATAAAGTGAACGGGAGGATTAGTTCTCATATTGTTAGGATTATCTTGACCCATCTTTTGATGATGGGTGTGGTCGTTTGTTACATTTTC
This sequence comes from Cyclopterus lumpus, assembly GCF_009769545.1. Classification (NCBI taxonomy): domain Eukaryota; kingdom Metazoa; phylum Chordata; class Actinopteri; order Perciformes; family Cyclopteridae; genus Cyclopterus; species Cyclopterus lumpus. The sequence goes on from NC_046968.1 coordinate 27,089,997, forward strand.
TCTTGAATTCTCTCCTCCAATTCGAGGATTAGCCAACTTTTAATTCGCTTCGCTAAAGATGTGATAATCACGCACCGATTTTTTTTAACACACATTTTTTCCAAGGGCAGGATTTTGTTATTCAAATCATCGGCACTCCAGATAGAAGTGAGGGCACTTCAGCAAGTCAAGGCAATCAAGAGCAGACGAATAACATTACAGCTGTTGAATGTAACGTAACCGCTTGCTATTCGCGTTAAGAGTATGCAACCATATGAATAACTGTTATATTGGATAGAATATGTGGAATATTTGCATATATATATATATATATATATATATATATATATATATATATATATATATAAAGACGAATCGAGATGAAGGAAGCAGCTAACAGTAACTGCACTGTCCTCCATTCCTGGTATCGAAGGGCCGTGTGCAGAATACGGCAGCTGAAAACGTCAACATTCTCAAGTCTCATCAAAAGTCTCAAGTCTCATAAGAAAAGAAAACCAGCAGCAACATACGGGATGCTCTTCAGGACAAAAGCAACTCTCTCTCTCGGGATGAAAAATGGACGTGACACATTTTTTCCCGTTTTGTTGTTGTTGTTTTTTAACGCCTTCCTGGAGCAACTCCAGAGAAGCGGCTCTCGGGGGGGGTTTACAGACGACGGGAGGTTCTTAACTAGATGTCGAAGTGTGTGACGCGGCTCTCGGCTACACTGTTAGAATGTCTTCTGAAGCCATTACAGGCTGAACACACACTCGCAAACAGACTCACGTGGCAGCTGAAGGAGACAGAGCCCACGGCAGGCGGACGGGATAATAAATAGAAGAAGAAAAATCTCTCGTCTTATTTTGGGCTCCGAGGAAGAAGAGCCTCTTGTATTTCAGTGTAACTTACCGTGGTGTCCTGGTTCCTGATGGATTCAATTGCTGTAAACACTACTGGGACATGGTAGGATGTTACCGAGGTGCAACAACACTCCCAAAGTATGCAAAAAAAAGGGGAACACATTTTGCGCCATAAGGAGCTAAAATGTTTAGTTTTAGAAATGTGTTTTTCTAATTTAATTAATTTGTTCCTTCTTTTTTTCCTTTGGAGGATCAAATTCTAATTTGTGCTTTTTAAATTCTTATTTAAAACGATTTAAAAAAAAATGCATCATCATTCAACTATTTGCCGTTAATTCATGGATGGATGGAAATATTTGCATACTGCCATTTTTTTAATTATTATTTGAAATCGCTAATGATTCACGTCCTGATTTTAGCTCAATGAAATGAAAATAAAATGGACTTTGTTCACGGTAATGTTAATGAACTGGATTTCACTGCCACCATCGAATCCACCTTGTTGACGACTTCCTGTGTTTATGTATTGTAGCGTTATGTACATCATTTACATTTTATTTAGAAAAGTCCTATATTTACGTTTTCTTTTATTTCTTTTTATGAGCAACTGTAACATTACATCGTGCACTTCATCATGCATGACCATTATTTAAATGACACCCGTTTTAATATTGTCGTCCCTCCATTTCCATACACCCTCTTAATATTATTGGAAAAAATAAAATACCTTGATATCCATATGTATAAGTTACAAGAAGCAGTAAAAGTGCTCTGGAAATAAAACGTTTTTAATGATGAATTGTTTTTTTGTTTTTTTACTGGACCCTGTAAACGGCCACATTTAAATAACTGCTGTTCCTTTAAATGGCAGACGGCCCTCTTCAGCCCTGGCGATGGTAAATTCATATGCCGATGCTTTTTTCAAAACGGGACTGTTTATTTATGTAAAAGCGAGTGGGCGTGCGGTCGGTCCACTCTTCTGCAGCCGAGGAAGAGGAGACGGGAAAACGCTCAATTTGTCAATGTTGCCCCACAATTTTTTTTATGTTCTCCACCTCTGCTGACATGGAGAAAAGAAAAAAGAAGAAAAAAAAAAAACATCCTTATAAAATCATCTCTGCGTCAACTTGGCTGAATCAGCAAAGAAAATCCGTCATTCTTTTTTTTCTCCCTAAGACGTCTCGTATCCGTGCGCCTCCTACCGAGTGATTTACTCCCAGTTTATTCACGCTGTATCCCGCGGAATCGGAGGCGGACCTTCGCTTGAAAACGACATAATTTAGGTGAATTTTTCATTAAAGCGCGGATAGATTTAATACTCCGGTGTCCCCCTAGTGCTTATTAAATCAGCTCGGTTTTTGAGATAATGGATCTTTAAAATTCCACGAGCAGCACGGGGTAGTAATCTCTCCTCGCTCTCCTCCCGCCGGACTCGGTTCCCTCTCAGCGCATTTATTACGGGATGATTCAAGTTCGGGGGGTGATGGGGGGGGGGTAGTGAGTGAAAAGAGAGAGCGTGTGAAAGAGATTTCCAATAGATAACGTGTTCGTAATATTAACGAAGAGCCCCGCAGCCCTAAAAGAGAGGAGGAGAAGAAGAAAGAAAGAAGCTGCAGGTGCCAGAAGTGCTGATGAGTTCAAAAGCAGCGGAGAGATTAGGGAAAGAAGAGCGACTCCGGGGGTTCACGCCGAGTCGATGCCTCCTCGCTGTGACGAGGCACCGCGGAGGGAAAAAAGAGAGAGGCAACTTTCTTCTTTTTTTTTTCCCCCGAGATAGTTGTCCAAAATCTATAGCCGGCACATTTGACGCCTGTATTGATTTGCGAGGAGGAGGTTTTAGTCGCTTCCTGCCTTGGGCGTGCGGTCCCGGCTAACGCGGTGGCGGAGTAGTAGCATCAGTTTGCGACGATTGAGGGTATTGAACTGCGCATGACTGGAAATAAATAAGAAAGACAAGTTTCTCTCATCAGGAGCACATTTGTGGTTCAATTTAGCTGCTTTTTGAAGGCGCGGTCGCTAAATGGAAAATAATTTTTTTTAAAAGCTGGAAGATAATACGTACTTCAGGTGGGGGGGTTTGCATGTGTGAGTTTGCGTATGTAATGAGACCTCGTATGAAAATAAAAGTGTAAAAGTGTAAATGAACTGTTTTCAAGGTCATTTCTCCACATCCAAAAATGCTAAAAGCTTCTCTTCTTTTCTTTTTTTTCCATCCTTCACGCTCCATTCGTTCACCCGGCCCTCGATGGTCTCATCACAGCTTCAGCATCTGCTTCCAACGTCAGGTTCCCCCTACCGTCTGTCGTTCCAAAACATTAAATTAAAAACACAACCTCAATCACCGGAGAGAGACGGGCCTGCAGAGGTTATGTGTGTATGTGTGTGAACACACTTCCTACCTGGCAGAATAATTCTACCTTTAAAAGAAAGCGCTCAGCTCTTTTGACATTGTGGCCTCCACATCTCTTTGATCAGAGAGCTTCTCCCTCCTTTTGTTCCGCAACTTGGTGATTGTGACGCTCTACAATCTTCATATTTCAGACACACTTTCACTTCTTTTTTTCTCCAGTTCAACTCTGAAGTCAGTGAACGTTGGAGCTTCACATTGACATCCATGAAACTGAACTGCACCTCTGGGCAGACTTGAGCTAACGTCGAGGAAGCAGAGCGGGTCGACCGCCGGTCGGCCAAAGTGTCCTCGGGGAACCCCGAATGGCTCCGTGTTTGCTCGCCGTGTTTAATGTGCGTGAATGTTTCCATCCCGATGAGCAGGTGGCGCCTGGCATGGTATGAATTGGGGTTATGTTTGCATGCAAGAAGGGCGCTACATCAATTCCAAAAATCAAGGGGGAGTTTTTGGAATTGATTTCGATTATAAATTGCACGTCAACGTAATATTTTCCGGACCGTCGTTTCTGTTTGGGAGGTCAATGGGATGAGGTCAATGGAATGAGGTCAACGGGACGAGGTCAATGGAACGAGGTCAATGGAATGAGGTCAATGGAACGAGGTCAGGTCAATAGGACAAGGTCAACGTGACAAGGTCAATATTATTATAAATTGCACGTCAACGTAATATTTTCCGGACCATCGTTTCTGTTTGGGACAAGGTCAATGGGATGAGGTCAATGGAATGAGATCAACGGGACGAGGTCAATGGAACGAGGTCAATGGGATGAGGTCAATGGGACGAGGTCAACGTGACAAGGTCAATGGGACGAGGTCAATGTGACAAGGTCAAGGGGATGAAATCAACAGGACGAGATCAGGTCAATGGGACGAGGTCATCTCTTTAAAAACAAGTTAAACAAACACAACGAGCATGAATGCAGGACAGTTTATTAATAAATGTACATATTGATGATACTTCATTCTTCACTCAGAACATCTCTGACACCTGGACAAGCGAGTAAGACGACCTTGAGTTGACACGGTTCTGTCAGCATCTGAATGATGAAGACCGTGACGTGGTGGAAAGCTCCAGAACAAATGAGTAAAGTACACAAACAGTTGAACTTGTTGTAGTTTCAGCGCTACATGGAACTTGACACTCTTATTACTAACGTGACAAATTTTTCATATACTTCCATACTTCCTGCAAACGAGTTGATGATTTCTTGTTCAGATTTCGTTCGACTCCCATTTGTGTGCCGAGTTAATATGCTGTGGGAGGGCCGATGCCTGGTAATTGAAAAGCTCCCCTTGCAGGTTTTTAATGCGATGTTTTCCCCGTATTTCACTTTTTAAACCTCTCGCCAAAGTGTCTCCTGATAAGAAATTAATTTAAAGTTTTCCTGGTTTCCCTGATTGAGTCGGTTGCGTTAATGTGATCTAGATGACGCACAGTCTCAGACTTTAGAGCCAACCTGAAGGGTACATGAACGTTTGTGTTTAATACCGGCCCACAAGAGTATTTTTTAAATAGGAGATAAAGTTACATGCACCCATTTCTTTATGTTATCAGTGGTTTTATCAATTAAATGCTTCTGAAGGACCAAGCTACTGCTGCCGTGTTGCGAAGGGGAAACTTTACACAGATTTTTAAACAAAACTACTTTAGGTTCAAGGCAACAAAACTACTTGATTAGTTTTAGAAAACGATCGTGGTTCGGGTTAAAATAATTACATTTGTCACGTAAAGAAGTACAGAATACCGTTGACTTTTGGGATTCATCCGGGACACGAAAATCGGCCTCCTGGGTAAGTCCGATGTTTTATTTGACCTATCCAGACTTTGTCTCTCTTTATACTACGCCAACTCACTTCCTCCTTTGTTCCCTTCATGACGATGACGGCCACTAGAGGTCGTTCGCTGTCTTCATGAATTCATATCGAGGAACAACGGCGTGAATAGATGACATCTGCCCCAACTCGGATATCTGAAACTCTTTTAACCGCTGAAGCTGAAGACATTCGGAGTGGGCGTTCTAACCCAAAAGATGTTTTCCAAAGTGGTGGATTGCAAACAGAAAAATCCTTGAACATGAACTTGTTAATGAGTAATGCTTCACGGCAAGACATTATACAAGGAGACACGGCAATAACCCTGATTCTCTCACAGCCAGATGGCGGTGAGGTCATCCGTGAGTCCGGGGGGAAGATACTGTTTACTCAACCTCTTCTCACGGAGGACTCTTCAGATACAGACGCAGAAGCACAAGGTATTAGACTGCAATGTAAACCTATCAGCATCATTAGACAGTGAGGAAGTCCACGTAGGGCTTTAGGGACTATGGGGTGTTGATGGATAAATAAGACATTAGACAGACGTTTGTATCCCGCGTTAAACCAAGTCAACTTTGACTTATTTTAACAGAGTTTTGCTTCTTTTTATATGGAACTGACACTAGTTACGTCCTAAACAAATACTGTTGTTTTGCCAATCCTAATCAACTAGTTCTGTTGAGTAAGTTCATCTCAAGTGGCGGTATTTTGACGAAGTTTCATCTCAACACTCTGATTGACGCTTTCAGCTCCAAATTTCTTATCTTCAGAACTCTTGAGTGCTTTGGATTATTTTCCTCTTTGCAATTGTTGAGGACCTTGACTCCCAAAGAGCAACTTTGTATATTGAGTGCTATTAAAAAAAAAAAAAATAAAGGAAAATGCTTTAGTTTTTTGCATGGAAAGCTTTTTTAAAAAAAATGTTTTTCCACCCTCAGAAACATCCATTCATTTCTTGACCTTTTGTTTAATTTGCCCGCCTTGGAGCTGGGGAAGAAAAGAAAAGATCTCAAATCTATACACTATGGATTGTTGTGGAAAGTGCTCAGCAGCAATGCAAAGACCATTTGACTTGTAGTAATCAGGTTGAACCGTGCAAATGCACAGCGTTGGTCCTTTACAGTAACACAGGCAAGTTTTCCTCTTCAGAGACATGGTCCTCATCCAAGAAATGACATAAAATGAAAAGTTAACTTTATTATTGTCTGTAACATTAATATTTACCTACCGCACAGGAGGGGGGAAAAAAGGACCGGTGCATTATATAAAACCATATTCCCCATCTAAAGAGGAAGAAAAACAATAACAATTCATACCACGGCCCCGCTATGATTAAGCAAGCTATTCATTTGATTCACTGGCAGTGTTTGCAGCGCAGCCGGAGTGCTTTAAAACTGATAAATTATTAATACACCGTAACAATAAAAGGAAAAAGACAACAACTCATAAGTACCGGAGAGCGACTCTCAGAACGTTAGAGCGGCGCAAGCTGAACATTTAAAACTCGGGGAAAAACACGGTGGGAATGAAAGCAGCCCGGCAGTAGATCACAGAGCAAAAGACAGGAATACGATCATGAATAATCAATACAATAAACTTTTAAGAGAAAAGAGAAACAAGACGCTACTTCGGAGGATATCGCCGCCATCACCGCCGCGTTCAGTCCCTGCACGGCCTGTAGTCTGACTCAGCGATACGTGTGGGTTAAACAAAACTCAAACGCATCGTTTTAATGCGTTATCTCCGCCGACAGTTGTTGCACCGCACGAGCCTCCGTACTCTCAGACGGCACCGTGCAGTGCGGCCCCGGCAGCGCCACATGAGGAATGTACCCGTCGCTATCGAATTGATGAATGAAAGTATGGCGGCGTAATAACTTTTGCTACCTGACTCCTGAAATTTCATGTAATCTGCCCGGTGTATATTTTTTTGTATGCGAAGGACAGTACGAGGAAAATCGATGGTTTGCACTGAAATGATGGATGGAAGGACCATTGTGTCCGAGGCAGAAAATACAACATTCAGTATTTCACTTTAATAGTTTCCTTCATGTTTCATGTCGCACACACCTCACCTCGGTGTACTTTAAACCAAATTGAAAGGAACAACAACGGAAGGGTCAAAGAAGCACATTTGTTAAAATGTGAGCCTTTTTATTTAGTTTTTAGGATGTAAAGGTGCTAAATAAGAGATTGTGAGCATTTTTGATTGATTCTCAACGGCTCTCAACATGGCAACAGCTGAGTGGGTGCTATGCGTCAGTGCCGGCGGTGAAGACGGCGTTACCGGCTCTAACTGCCATATTAGCGCAGAGATGCGGCCATGAGCTAACCAGTGAGCCATGCTCACATGCACTCACATGCACAAAAAGCCTTGCCTGGCAATGTCAACAGAAAACAGAGAAGTTCGAATTCGGTTCACACATGCAACCAATTAATAATACCATCATGTGATTTGCTTAATTACCTTTTTTTTGGGGGGTGGGGGGCTCGGGGTTTGAATTCAATTCACTAAATGCTTGTGCATTCAAACCGTATCACCTGATGATGAAGATGAATAATGCATGTGGGAGACATCTACTGTATAATATTCATCTCCACATACCGACTGGTCTCATAGGAAATGTGTAATTATTTGGACTGATGCGCTGTGTCTTTCCTGTGAAAGAATAGACAAAAAGGACTGTAGCTTCATGCCTGGGGGGCGGGGGAGAAGATAACAGTGTTTTTCCCAACTTGTCAACAGGATTTTCGTCGAAAGCGCAACCTCGTGTCCCTTCTAGAGGTTCGTACAATTCATCCAAGACAGACCAATTTAAATCGATGTAAGCAGAGCATGTTTGCTGGTAATGACATGGCCCAAAAAAAAAATCTATCTTACAAATGAGTCCTTGTCAAGAGTGCAACAGCGAGCGCCAGCCAGAGGGGCTGAAATGCTAAAGTCACAGTAACGTGTCTCTTTCTTCTTGGGCTGCCGCGCAGTTTGCTGTGAAATAAGGACAATAGAAGGATTGCTGAATAGTATAAACGTATGAGTTAGTGCAGCCCAGTATATATAGTACATAACCAATGTTCGATGCAGCAAGTGGGTCACTTATGGTAGCAAAGCAGAAGTTTACGTCCTCTAAATCTGCCATATTTTCCTAACTTCAACCACAATTGTTGCCATGCAAAGACATTGTGGAAAGAAATTGGTATTAATAATTAAACGTGTAATTGGGGGTTAAGCATATGTATTGTATACCTACTCTCATTCTCTTTGATTTTGTTGGTCAGAGGAACTATGAAAAAAGGTAAAGCGATAAAGAAAACGGACTAATCAATTATTTACTTGTTGACAAAATGTTTGGAAAAGTAGATAACCAGCTGTTGCCCCTATGTTGACTGACAGGTCTTTTTAAGGAACACGAGCATCCGATGCATGACTGTGCTTTCATGCTAGCAATGCGCCACCTAGCTTGCAAACGGATGTAAACAATGCAGTTTTTTCAAGATGTTCAAAAAGTTGGCTTTGTAAATTGTTGTAAGAAGATGTTTGTCAGGCCTTGATGAAAAAAGTCATCACAAACCACCCTCTGCTTCCCCCCACAGGTTAACACTGTTAGCTCTGTCAGCAGCACCGTAGCCTTGTTAGCACCGTTAGCTTCTAACCGCTGGCATGTTGAGAGCCGTGTGGAGGCAACAGAAATGCTCTGAATTCTTTATTGGCCTTGAACTCTTGACTAACTGAATGCTATTAATGTTTTTTATAATGCAACTAAAGGCTCGATAACGTTTTGGAAACAAAGCCGATGAACAAACCCTGTGTGTTTTGCACGTGATATAATTTAGTAACTGGGACTTTGTGTAAATGCTGTACGTGTGTAATATAGTGTGGAAATTAAGCTGTCGCCATCTTGGAATACAGGCGTCATCATGTTTTTTTTTACAGAATTGACCATATTTGGAAGGCGGAGGAGGGACATAGAGACACCGTATATGTCTCTGGTAGCCACGCCCTAATGCATACTTTGCTTTATGGTCTATTTTTGACTCTAAATGGATCATAAACTGCAGATTCTTCTTGATCATTTTTAAATAAACGCCACGATGCATTGCTTAAATCCTTCCGACGCACAGTACATATGTTGTATTTATGTTTTCATGTTGATCTCCGCAAACCAAATTTGATGCGCCGGTTGCCATGGAAATAAAGATCTCGGAGGAAGCGTGTACAATCCAGCAGGAACCGGCTCTGTCTTGACAGACTGGCCGGGTTAGCAAAGCACACACAAAGAGTTAAATACAGATTTAGAACGGAAAGCTTGTGCTTCTGCTACGCTGGCGAGTAGAATGTGCACAAGAGATGTCCAAGTCGACGAAGAGGAGGAGGCGTCTCAGAGCAACAGTAACTAATGGGACATGAGCGTAAACAATACTGTTTTACGAGGACACGAAAAAGATCTGAGAGTTCAAAGCTATTTTTTTTTTTTTATATTAACAACGGACCAAAATAACCGCTTGCAATGTTAAATATGTTACTTACAGTGACAGACAAACAAATGAGTACTTTATTGAATCCCCTCACATCCTTTTTCTCTGTTATTTTATTTTCACCACAGTAAATTCAGCTCGACATATTTGGTACTTGGAAACTTTGAAAAAAATAACTATTTTAAATGCAAAGGGCAAGGTGTAAGTCTAGGCATTTTATTTGAATTGCACAATTTACTATAATAAAAACACAGTGTAATTATTCAACAGCCTTCAGAGAATAGAAAAGTAGAAAGTTGGGGGTTAAATCGGAACCTTTTAGCCTCTTTCGGTTACGATGACTTTGAGGTTAAACCTCGCTCTTAAAGTTTGGATAAACCCGCCGGACACCAAATGGAGAACACAAGGAGCGTTGAGCGGAACTCAAATGTTGACTCTTTAAACTGAGACCCAACTGGCTGATAGAAGAGTAAATATTGGAAGAAGCTTCATTAGGAAGCCAGAGACGAGGCTCCAAATGAATGCTAATGTTGCTCTGCGTTTCCTGGATTTATAAAGTGACTTCACAACTTTATACGGTGATAGATATATGGATGTGATGATTATTGAAAAACATAAAGTGGTACTGTATGCTTTTAAATAATCTCAAAAATCTTCAATGGTTTCACTGCTGCAAAATGAATGACCTGATAATTTAAAATGAGTTCTGGACAGTAGCTGCAGTAACTCTTCCCCACCGTTAATAAAAGCCTTTATATTGAGGACATGTTTTTCAAGTTTAAAATGGCAATTAGCAGGACTCATTTTAGTCTTATTTTGAGTATTTTTTTTTTGTTCAAACTGGCACACAGTCCTGAGGGTGTGCCACAAATAATTCATGAGTATTCATGAGCGATTAATGCAGTCGCTCTGACGCACTTCTTAGTGCCATACAAGTGGTACAAGCCAAATTTAGGGTAAATTGCCAGCAGAATGTGGACCTTTTTTATTATTAGTTTTTACTGTCGTCCTGTTGCACTACTCCCAGTATGCACCACTCCCAGTATGCAGATGCAATGACCGCATGCAGTATATTGACATTGGAAGTGATGAATGAGGACTGTGTGTTTGTATAATGGATGTTGTGTCACAAGGGTTGATCCTGTTTATTTTATGGGATGTTATACAGTACATATTGTATTTAATATGGTAAGCTGTGTTAAAATTCTTCAATAACATATTTTGAATGGCAAATAATGGGGAGGGGGGTATTTAGCAAATTTAGCAAATGCACTGTAAGATTTATTTCTGTTAATTGTTGTTATGTGATCGTTTTATATATATATTACATTTTCATGAGTATGCCTGAAGGCCTTTACAAGAATAAACTACACAAATACTCACCTTTTTGAAGGGCTTTTATTGTGTGTATCTGGTCTGTGTTGTAGGCGGAAGTCAACTTGTTCTGCAAAGATTGTTTGATGCCTTTTATTGAGGGTTTGAAAGCGACAGAAAATGTACCTTTATCTGAAAAAATAGAAGGTATTGAAGGAAATATCAATTTTTTTTCTGTGTCCTTTAGCTTCTCTACCAGCCTTTTTTTGTTTGTTTTTAAAACCTGAATTACTTTTTTTTAAATAGCCTCGTTCATCAGTCTTTCTGTTGAGTATCACAAGCAACCAGGTTTTTAATTTAGTTCAGCTGAGAGGCGTGTAATTAATTCTCCATAACCAGTAATGAGTTGCATTGTAATGTAGCGCTGCAATCACGGGCCTGTCCAAAGATAAAATTGCTCCGGTGTTTACCTGCGTGTCTAGATAGACCTCTCGAGTCTTTTTCTCTCACCGAAATAGATTCAGCCACTTCCCCACTTTGAAGTCCTTCGGAAACCTTTCTTCCCCTTCCGTTGCGGTGACATGAGTTACAGCAGCGAGAGTCGCCGCAGCCAAACGAGGGGGGAATTCGGTTCGATGGAGGCGAGAGAGGGAAAAAAGGTGCAAAGAGAGTAACGTGCTCATCATTCTCTGCATTGCGGGGGGGGGGGAATAATCGAATGTCCTCGGCGTGCTGGGCCGTGGCAGATTTTAATCAGCTTCAGGGACCCAGAGACACCTTCACGCAACCGCCATCGGGGATCTCCTAACGCCGCCGAAAAGGGGGGGGGGCTAATAAAGCAGGACATCAATGAGCCACAGCGGCGTGGCGTGAATACGTGATCGTTACCGTCGTGGCACGTCGAACGATAAAGGTTACGTATTCATCGCCAACTTCCTTCATAGAGGAAGTGGGAGGTCCACCTGTGTGGTAGAAGCTGTAATCGCGTTACCCGTGAAATTTGAGCTCTGTGGCACCGGATGCAGCCGGCTGATCTTTCTGCAAATGAAACCATCAAGCGCTAATTACCCGCAACTGGTCCACGGGAAATGCCCCAACTGGGGGGGGGGGGGGCGGTCACGCTAGGAGCCGTCCTGCTTGTCTCCTTAGCGTCGGCGGTTGCTGCAGTGGCTGCTTTGCAATCAACTCAGAGTGTGGTTCTGTGTGGGGGGGGGGGCTTCGCCACACAGAACGAGCTTTCATCATCCGAGAGTGATGAATGGAGGCCGGCTGCTGCCTGTCTCCCGATATATATTTGAGCTCGGGAGTATCAGCGGAGGAATCACAAGGCATCTCGGGGCCCGTGACCGTAAGCGTGCACTGATTAGTTATTGGTCTTCGGGGCTCCCCGAAAAAAAAGATCTGAAAGATTTGCCGCGACTAACGTGCAAAAGAAAATTGATGCCTCTTTCCGCCGTGGAAATATTCGTTGGAAGGAAATTGGAAAGAAAACGATGTGTAATTATCTTGAATTGGCCCCTTGTGGACAAAGGCGGCACCTGATTCCTCTTTTTAAGACAGCAGGGTCTCGCTGTCCTGGTTCTGGTTCAGCAATACGGCCCCCGGGCCTGCAGCAGAGTGGCGTGTCGGGTTCGGCTCCAAGCGGGGCCGAGCCTAAGGGCCCCCTGGAGTCTGAGCTGAAGGAGTGACGTGGATGTCAAGCATTGAGAATAACTGTATTTAAATGTAGACGCTGTCACTGATGGTCTCTTTTACTTATCTGGGTCATGAGGAGGCATCGGATTTATATTGAGACCCTTTCACAAACTCCTTCTCAAAAGCTGTAAAGCTGCACTCATTGTTTGGGGGGATTAGTTACTCATAATGTGACGCGTAAGTAATTTGCCTTTTTACATATAGAGAGATATTACTTTTCATTTCGGGGATTTATTGCTAGAACCTAAAAAATATATAATATCCAACATTCACTCTCCTTTAAGCTCCAATGAAGGTAAACTATCATGTATGGATTGCAGGGGAGTGACTTAGAGACATTGTATACGTCTCAGGTGGCGTCAGCGACCTGTCAATCTCCATGTAGCCCCGCCCATAAAACATGCCCTGCTTTACGGTCTGTTTGACTCTAAATGGACCATCATTTACTAAATGAACATCATGCTGTAGTGAAGAAGACTTGAAACTAGGAGATTGAGACCATAAACTCATGTTTACAATGTTTACTGAGGGAATAAATCAAGAGAGAAGTGGAGTCATTATCTCAGAGACTTCAGTATTCATGTTCATTTAATTAGCCGAGGTAACTCGCGTTAAAGACCACTTAAAGAGGTCATTTCACAAAGTCCTTTTTGATACAGCGGATATTGTGATGATTAGCTTCAACTGCACACGGCTTCAAGCACCTGATCCGTAATGTCAGGACGGTTTGAGTAAACAGTTCCACAATACCGCTGATTTAAACCAAGAAAAAAGGGTCAGAAAAGCGTGAAAATTCAAAGTTATTTCCTGCCGAACATCACTAAAGCTCTCCTGAACTCAAGTGGGGCCCTATGTTATGTTATTGTGTTGTCGTGCAGTGTGAAGGTTACACTGAGTAAGGTCTCGCTGTGAACATTTTCAATTTTTTATCTTCAGCGCCTTTTTGATACGGCGCAAATAAAAATAAACTTCAAAAAAAGCAGAGCTGCTGGGAGTCTCCTCCCTGCAAAATGCACGGCGGCGGCTCGGGCCGGACACAGAACGCCATCTTCTGAAGGAACAACTGGCCTCTTTGTGGAGAAAACCCACAATGCATTTCTCTCAATGCCTCCAACTCTGCTCTGGTTCGCCCCTGGCCGTCGACGCAGATGACCGCAATAATGAGGCTCGGCGCCGCTTCCATCCGGCGGGCATATGGCGTGGAGACTTCCAGGCCTCCTCCACGATTCTGCTGACCTCGATTTTGTGCCCGCCTGCACCCCCCCCCCCCCCCCCCCCCCCCCCCCCCCCCCCCCCCCCCCCGTGTGCATGACCAGCACCTGTTAATGTGCTGCACTCCTCCCCAGTCATCCTTGAGCCAGGTGGGAAGAGGCCAGTGCTTAACCAGCCTTCCCCCTGTGTTGTGAGGCTGATGAGCTGTGTGTGGGTGTAGGGGGGTGGGAGGGAGGGGGTAGTGTTGCTAGCCGGCTGTCCTGCTGACTCACTAAGCTGATCGATAGCTAATTCCCCTAAATAATCACGATGGGGGGGAGCTGCAATGAGAATGTTGCGGGAGGTGTGATAATGGATTACTTTAGCTCCATGTCTCCCCCAGCGGGTTCTCTCTGGATACGACGACTCTCCTCCGCATTCGTCATTGAGCTGTTTCCCAGGATGCCGAGTGTCTCCCACGCATCACATTTTGTTGAGGGAGTTGATGCCTTTCGAGTCCCGTCCGAATTTATGTTTATGCCCCCCCCCCCCGTGCCGATGAGTTTGTATTTGTGGCCATTAGACGCTTGGAAGTGTTGGTGAAGAAGCCATCGGGACCAACATGTATCACTCTGAGGAAATAATGACCTTGTTTTAACCACAAAATTAAAAGAGACTGCTTTTTATATTTGTTTGTTTTAACATTTATTTTGCAGAGAGATAAATTCTGCTTCAAGTAAAAAATAATGAACACCATTTTTTTATTTTTTTTTTACAGTTGCTTAGATGTGAGATCCAGGACTCAGCTGTGCTGCCGAGGAGAGGAGCAAAGATGAAGAGGACCAGAGGCGCATTTTATGCCTGCGTTGCAGTTCTCATGCCTCAGATCTTCTGTGTGTCAGCCTGTGTGTGTGTGTGGAGAAATAACATTTCATGCGCTTTTGACGGTTTTATTCTGTATTCCGTTGCTTGTTCATCTGCCAAAAAACCACAAACATTGTTCAGGAGGACGACACATAAAAGAAAAGTGCAAAAGCACTGAGCCAGCAGCGAGTCAACACAATTGACATCCGCAATCTCGCGAGTGAACTCGCATCGATTCCCTTAAAGCAGTAAATGAGTTGGTTCGGACATATTTTCTGTAGTGGAGTCTCTCTAAAAGCGCATTTATAATGAAGATGGGCACTCGTATCTCCTATTAGACATGTTTATTCTTCATTCTAAGGTTGCTTGCGAAATGTGCATGATTTAAATATCGTATCATCAATATCAACGTTGCCTAATCTTCCTTCTTGTTATCCATTAGCGTCCCTACTCCTTTGGTGTTTCACAAGTTCATTCTAGTCGCTGTTCTGTCACCTGCTGCATGTGTCTAAGGAATGCAAAGCATGTACCGAACCATCGTCTCCTTGATCCATTTGCATTGATTAGATGTTTAGTTTACGATCCTCTTATTGCAATGCAAAATGAAAGAAAAACAGTAAATCACTGTATTTTGAACCTAAAAATAGATATAGACTAAAGTTACAGTTACCGTACTGTATATTTATACTGGGTTATAATGGCAAGTCATAAGAGTCATAAGTCAGTCAAGTTCCCGTCAACCAGCCTCTTTTTTACGAGAACTAACTGAATTGGTTTTGTCTCCTAAGCCAAAACCTCTCCCGTGAACCTGAAGCCTTTTTAAAAGAACCTCTGCATGTTGACGACACGCTGGGTAAACTGGTTAAACTGGTGTTTCCCGTTCCAAGCATGAGGAAGCACCCCTCCCCCGTTTTATTTTTCCAGCCGTGACGAGGCTTCATACCGGGAAAGCCAAAAGCATCCAACCGTCCAGCCACCGCGCCCCGACCGGAATGTGGCCGCTTCCCGGTTGCCTCCGTGCACCGCCTCACGGCCGCCTCGTGTCAGTTGTTGGCAGTTGGCTCGCCTTGAAAAACGGAGATTTCCAGCAATAATTATGTAAATATTTTGTAATAAAAACCTACGTTGACAACATCTGTCCGCAAAAACGCTTGGATTATGTTTCGCAAGCTGTTCGGAGAAGCTTGATAAACAAAATCAGCCTTCTTCTTCTTCTGAGCTGTAAATAGACGGCCTTGTTGAACAGCAGTTACATTATATTTATAAAAAAAACCCAATATGGGTAAACAACTTGGCCTTCGCAAATACAACATAAGCCTTCATTATGAATCATGTTCCGGATGTTTTGGTGAATGTCAGTCTCGTAGTCACTTTCCACCAACTTTTGAAGGAAAACGCTCCACTATGTTCTCCAGCTACTTGGTAATAATGTAATAATAATAATGTATGTTCACAGTGGGTTTTAAGAGCTTTTTATATAAAAATATATATATATATTTATGAGAAGTCTAAAAGTGAACCAAAACCAGCGAAGTTGTGGACGTGAAACCAAAACAATGAGCTGAAATACACGATACAGCTGAATATGAGGGCAACCGTGGAGTCATCCGATAATCACACAGATTCTGATATAAATGTTGGCAATGGGACCAGTTTATGTTATCTAACAGCTGATTTCTGTTTGTAGTTCCAGTGATATTGAGCAGGCTTTTGGTTGAATGCAGGTGGACCGCAAAATAAACTACAGTATGTTTATAATGCGTTTATAATTGGCTTTTGACATATTAATAATTGTTATTAGGCACTCATAATTGTTGAATGCTCTATAACAACAAAAGCATTTTTTATAATCACATACGGTCAAACTTCAATACTTCATAATTGCTGATCGCATTTCTTTTTGCAAGGATAATAGTGTATTACCCACAGTTTTAAATATATTTATATTCTTTTTTTTTAGGCCAAATGATCAATTAGACTTATACTCACATTACAACGTTTTGTCTCGTTGTTGCATAGAGATTGCAAAGATTTAATAATATCCTTTCCACCATACTTAAGCTGCGTGTACCGGTAAGGTCCGGTCGACTTCCTGTTGGCTCACGACATCGTCCATTACATCACTGACGATGACTCAGCTGATGCACCGTGCCAGTCCCTCCTCCACCTCCCCGAGTTGCCATCTCCGTCTCAGAAAAGGCTTTCCAGCATGTCACGTGATGGCGTTAATGAGCACGAACTGCATTCCGAAATCTAGGAAAAAACTCGCAGCACGACCTCCAATTTTACAGACGACGACCCGAGACTTCGCTCGAAGCGCTTGAAACGATCCACGAGTCTCGTTCCCATCGGTCGGAGGTCGGAATCGAGCCAAGTCATCCAGTCTGCAACGAGCTGGCACCCACCTCAACCACCTAGTCTGAAGATTGCTTGATTCTAGCCTTCGACCTTGTTAAAATGGCAGTTTTTGCGAAGCCTCGTCCAAATCAACTCTCCTGAAAAGCGGGTAAAACTAACATGACGATGTTCATACATACTGACGAAAAGGCCCATTTTCCTCCATTACCGTCTCTCTTTATGCCTGATTGGTCATAAGTGTTTGATGAAAGCATTAGGTCATTATCTTTGGCTGCTCTGGGCTCTATTATAGAGCCTTTCAGCTTTTTACGGGATTGAAAGCACACTTATCACTGTACCTTTTTTCTTTTATATGCAAGAATTGGCTGGCACTCTCCTTGTAGAACAACCAGTGGTGACGCTTTCTTTATGAGTCCATTCTTGGCCCGGGTTTCTTGTCCATATCTTTGTAATTATACTTGTCCAAAGTCTGGTTAATGCTTCATTCACAAAAGGATGTGTTCCCATTATCTGTTTGCCCTTGCAGTCTTTGCATAGTTGGTATAAAAAAAGGCCCTAAAAATAACTCTCCCTCTTTATCGCTGGGCCTCACAGGATAATTCCTTTTTAAAAGTGTTTAGTGCTTCTTCTTTCTTTTTTTGTCATGTTATTATTTAGTTTCCCAAAGCGTCTCGAATGTATTTGCTTTGCTCGTGCCATACATTTTCTTTATCGATTTTTGGAAGAAAGGCCCAGGGCTTTATTTCAAAACAGTCCCATCAATGCAAGGTATAAAAACTTCTTAATGTTTCCCTGTTTTCTTGATAAAATCCATATTAACTTTATTCCCACACGGACCACTAATTACACAAACGTCTTGCCGTGACTGTCCTCAGGAAATAGAAGCATCAGTCCTTGAATACATGTATGATGTTAAATATACAGTGTGTCGCATTTAGTCGGATGTATTGGTCGAAGTGAGTCCGATATTATTAATGATGTCTTGTTTAGTGTATAATGACCAGAAAATAAGAATTGTTGTGTATTCTCTACCTTTTAGAACGAGCCGTTTATATCTATAAACAGAGCGGGTTCTCTTTATGGAGACGGCCATCATGTTCCTACGGTAGCCCGGCAGGGACAAACCAAACACTGGCCTCATGTGTCCAATATTGAAGTCCTGCTTTCAAAGAAAGGAAAGTCAATCATTTTAAAAGTGAATTTAAGGGACCTGCTAAAAACAATGAATAGGAGAAATAACGAGTGCTGTTAATTTGTAAATAGACAAAATGGTTTTAGAATTAATTAATTAATTCTTAAATAATAAATTAAATTTGTCAAACAGGATTTTATTTTTTTTATTTAAAAATAAAAAAATAAATACTAATAATTGGGACATAATAATGATGATTTCAACACGATTAGAAAGTGTAATTTGTTTTGTTTTTTAAATACGGCCATTTAAGAACAAATCTGTTTGTGCGAGTGGTTCTTGCACATGAGACCCATTGAAACTAGTTAGTTTTAGTTCAAAGTTTGGTTTTCGCACTCAGTATTTTATTCCAGTTGTTTGTGTTAAATGCCTTTAACCGGTTAAAGGCATTTTAATATTATACTCTTAATTAATTTCCTGTCCAGTCTCACCTGTACCGACACAAAGTCGTACGCCTCATTAGGAAATAGTTTCCTCAGTCAACTGTTGTTTAATCATCATTGTATTATATTATATTAAAATCTTTAGGGCTGTCCGGGGCCAAAGAATATTCTCATAGGAGTTTGCCGACAAATCAATTTGTGGATTTAATCGACGGAGCTGTAAAAAAACTTTCACAAAGAAATCACCCAAAAGCACCATTTTAAAATCTCGTGTTTTACCACGTGTGTTCACGAGATAACAGCTAATAAACTAAATGGCTAAGCGGTAGCAACCCCAAGAATTTGAGTTGCAACTTTCTTCTTTAACGCTTTTTTTAAAGGTGGTTCCATATTTTAGGTGTGAAAGAAGACGAGGTGGACGTGTTATACGAACGCATAGTCACGGGTAACGGTTAGCAGGCCTCCGAGCCTCGAAGGTAGGTGGATAGAAGCGCTGAAGAAATCCATGAAGTTAAGCCTTGTGTCCAGGGAGCGGATAGTTTTATGATTTATATGAACAAAGCTGCGGGGCAGCATGTTTCTATTGATTCAAACTGTGTGAACAGTAGTGTGTCAATAGACAACATCATTATTGTGTTTACAATATGTAAGACTGACTGGACGTCACTGACAGAAAGACATAACTCCTTTTCCTTTTGTTCCTTTTGTAAAAACAGATGAGCCTCTTTTATAAAAAAAGGCCATAAAGGCCTTTGAACATAACTCTTTGGGAGTGATACACTTCCACAAAGACCTGTTTCCCAAAGATTTCCATTGAAATAAATGTCTAATAAAAGTCATTCCTGCCACTTGGCATCAAAACAATAACAAACTTTGATAAATGGATGTGAAGAAGCGAGGGGGATCATGGGAGTTTTTGTGTATTCGTGGTAAAACAAAACACTTTTGGAGATGAAAATATATCTGACTTGTCTCATGTAGAAAATATGTTCATAGATCAGGTCACTAAAAGGCATTAAAAATGTTATGCATATTATGCTTCGTCACATTTCTACGTAATATAATTCTAATGAAATAACCAAAAGTAACGTTAGCTGACAAAACGCTAACGTGCTAATTCAATTCAAGCATACAAACGGTCGTCGGCGATACTTTCAAACGCTGAATTTCAAGAAGAGGTTAAACGTCGCTGGGATTTTACATAAAAAAAAATGTTTTTACTAACATCTGCTATGTAATAAACAATAAAAGGCTTATTCCCCCCCATCTCCTAATACTAAAAGTAAATGTGAGGAAAAATGTAAATGAGAGGTACGACATGACAAACCAGACTGGTTATTCAAGTGTTTTGGTAAAAAAGAAAAAGAAAGGAAAAACTAATTTAATTTAGAGATTTAAAATTGACATGCTTGTTTTTTCCTTCCGTGTCATAAATTCACCAAACGAAGACATAAAAACCGGCGCCGTTCAGGTATTTTTTAATTGTGCCGTCAGCCTGCAGATCAAGCTGTTCCTTCTTCAACCAGAATGTGTCTCTGTGGGCAGGTTTGGCAACAGCAGCTGAGGCAGCAGCTGCACAGCAGCCGCCATATGCCGACGACTTCTCGCCATTCCCCCCAGTCCACACGTCAACCTCCGGCAATTTAGGGTCCGTAAGATCAATGCCGGTGATTTTATTCCGTATATTTTATCCATCGCGGGTCGTTCCGTTAGGTTCTAACGTGGCTTATCGACGAGGAGAAAAAGGAACATCTATTTTCACCATTTTTATTCTGAAGATATTCTAGCACCTTCAGAGCCCCGCAATCATTATTCATCACAAGGAATTTCCATATTCCAACAAGCCCACGTTAACTATTTGGCATTCTGGGGAAATTACACTCCGGTGACTTCCTGTTGGTAGAAAGGCATAAAGAAAATGGCACATGGCACACTTTATGTGAGGAAGTTAAGATAAAGTTTAGGAACCTGAGATTGCTCCCGACTTCCATGCATGTACAGTGTGTTATGAAACCGACGTATGATTATAAAATATCGAGAACGACAAGGAGACGATGACTTCTGGGTTGAACTCATTTCCGCTCGAGAAAGGAAAAAAATTCAAATATAGCCAATAATTAATTTGTCATAACCTCAATTAAGATAGCGATCGTTTACTTATCATTCTAATCAATTTGGCTCGGCTGGAAAGTGTAAATTAACCCCGATGAGAGATATGTACATTGTTTAGCGGGGGTGGGGGGGGTCGGCGTCGTCTAATTGATTGCATAAATTGTTGTTTAATTAAAACAGGCACCATCTCCCCACAGAGCGAGCTTTCGTGATTTATGAAAGAAGCTCAAATATGTTACTCTGTTACTCTTTGCATATCTTGGAAGAAGAAAAAAAAGTGTGTGTTTTTAATATGAACTCACAAAAAATGAAGCAGGCATTTCTTGGTGTTTGGTTGTTTTATTTAAGGCATCGCCATCAAATTCCTTTTTACATTTCACAAGATTTCTCCCATTAATAAACTGCCCCGCATTGTTTCTGAAGGCAATCACTGCCATCCTTCAACGGCGCGACACAGAAACTCCTCCCTCAGTCGGGGGAAATGAAAATGTTTCTCGAACTTTGATTGATGTCTGAAATTAGAACCGTCTAACCACACCAACAGGAAAAAATAAAATAAAATAAAGAAATCCCACATCTCCCGAGTTATTGCTGGCCGCTCGGGCCCCCGAGACGATGCGCACATCAATCATCATCAGGATGCACATTGTTTGAGCTTCACTCAGGTGCTGACGATGAGCGATAGGATCGAGCTGAAAGGACTTTTCTAGATTCACATATATATATTATTAAGTGTTTTTTTTTAATATGGCGTAGAAAAGTAAGAAAGTTGAAAAATTCACAATTATGAAATATTTTATGATTTTACAAAAGGCATTATATATATTAAAAAAAAGGAGAAAATGTATTTCATCGCTTTCTATTTCCTACTACTATTATTATAATATATATATATATAGAAAATGTAGTCAATCCTATTTCCTACTTGCACAACTATTGTATCAGCCGCTTTAAAAAAAATAAAAAATGTTTTAAATGAATTTAAATTCAGCAATAAAGGTATATTTTAAATTCGCTCTAAATATCCTGCAGGTGTACACTGTCGCTACGGAAACTCGCTACCTGGAGGTCAGAAGACTTAAGCGGTACATTATGATGATATAGTTGTTGCTACCGAGTAATAAGACCAAAGGCACCCCCCCCCCCTCAAGCTGGAGTCTTTACGTTTGACGTATTGCTTCTCTGAGAGTCGGAAGATTTACATTCTCACCTCCTTCCCGATGCCACCATGTGATTGTTTTATGGATCGTGTTATTGTTCGCCGTGGCTGCTGACGGGGTGTTGCAAAACGCCTCGGCGGGCCAGCTGTGTCGCCTGTTGTTTTACGGCTGCAGAACAACAGCGGTATTTATTTTCTTTCTACTCGTGTTTTTGCATCTTTTGTGGGTCACATTGTGGTTTGATCTGATTATATGCTAACGTCTTTGTTTTGCTCGTCTTCTACATATGCGGTTCCTATTCACGCGCAGAAAAATACATGTATATTACACTTGAAACCAAAAGTAATGACAAATACACATTTTTAACATCCTTCAGCGGCTGCAAAGCATATTCTTCATTAGGAAAGACTTCATTCGATACCCCTTTGGCAACATCCATAAATGGCTGACGGTTCATTTTTGGCCGTCGCTGTGCAATTGCCTTCAGTGATCCCTTTCAAAGCAATAAATCTCAATGCAATAAATCTCCTTTTAACGCAATGCATAATCTGAAGTATCATTTGTGGTTGAAAACACTCCACCAGCGCATCCACAATGGCCTCTTCCATTGGCTTATTTACAAAAAGTCCACGTCACACGGTTGCGTATCGACCGACCAAAAGAAGCGCGACAGGCCACGACTTTCTTTGGAGGGGAGTTCGTGACTTCGGTCTCAGCGGGGGTCGGGAACGATGTTCATTTGGATGTTGTTCCGATGGAGCGACGGGTTGTAATACGCCGAACCGCCGAAGTTCAAGTCCAAAGGGCCGCCGTTGTCTAATCTGAGAACTAGGAAGCAGACAATGTTAATGGGACGTTTATTGTCCATAACAGTGGTTCTCAACCTTTTTTCAGTGATGTATATGTGAAATATAACCCTGACCAGTGCGAAGCATTTTGGGTGGAAAAGAAGATGTAACATGCAGCATTTTTCCATCCGTGTCTGATTTAATATAGAATATATGCAATTCAATTTTTTTTTTTTAAGGATTTTTTTTCATGGATGCTCATTTTAAATTTGTGCCCTAGAGTGCCTTCACATACCCCAATTTGAGAACCACTGGTCTATAAAGCCTCACTGTGACATTGTATTATGCCGACAAATATAAATGTACTCCCCCTGTTATTGATGGATTTACAGTGGAAGTTGTAATTTACAGTTAGTTTTTTTACTTAAAACACTTGCATTGCTGTTATAATGTGTTTCTGGTGATTGTGGGTCCACTTTGTGTTTTTTTTTTATTGTCAACATCCTTTTGATATATATTTTACAGTCCAACTTTGTAAAGTTTGTATTTTTCTTTTTACCCTGAAAGACAAAAGAAATCCCTTTTGGTTCAAGAAAGCGAGCGTTTTCCTTTTTGCCGAGCCTCGTCGCATCCAAACAAATCCATCACGCGAAGCACTTTTCTGGAATAAACCCACCGCCGTCGTTCCTGTGTTCCTCACCTAGAAGTACCGAAGGCAACAGGACCCACGTTCCAATCCGCGGAGCATTTTCAAAGTCATTTTGGGGAAATTGAGTAAATCACTACGCCGAGCAGAGGTAGGAGTAAACAAGGCCGATTGAAGGTGAGTGGGTGCACCGGAGTACCCGAATTACTCCTAGCTACAGAAAAACAACTGCAGCACAGACATGTTTACAGACCTAAAAATAAGGAATGTTGAAATAAATGTTTAAACAAAAATGCAAACATGTTTATTATTGTAAATAACAGGGCTGAGAGGTGTGATGGGGTTAAAACAAGGACGACATTACACTCCTTTATTTTCCCATTTCAGTTTAATTTGTTGGTTTTCTTTCTTCTCCAATAGAAAAGTGTCGTAAAGATTGTAAAGCTTATTTGTAACATTGGGATATAAATATGCTCGGGCATCTTCAGTCCTTTTTGTTTGTGGAACAATTGTTGGCTGGGGCGTTGGCGACTGAAACTATTTATTCTTGACATACTTTTTGTTTGCGATGCAGCCAGAAAAACAAACGCGCGGATTCATTTCGGTCGGACCTGAACTGGGAAGGTTAAGGTTTGAGGGCGTGTCGGAGGGAACGGCGACAAGAAAAAATGCTGTTAGTTCACGGGATGATTGAGACAAATTGCAAACTGTCACACTGAAGAACATGATCCTATTTTGCATGGTAGGCTTACCGTGTGTGTGTGTGTGTGTGTGTCAGAGGAACCAAGGGGCTGAAAGTTATATAGTTTGACATTTTGGTAAATACAAATATTGGCATTTTTGCTGAGAGTTAGACGAGAAGATCGATGCCTCTCATGTCTGTACGTTAAATATGTAGCCACGGCCAGCAGCTGGTTAGCTTAGCTTAGCATAAAGAGGGAGGTAGCCGTAAAGCTAACTGACCGGCTAAGTGCCGGCCCTCAAAGGAAGACTAACCAATCGTAGCCCAGATCTGACCAGGCATCCTGGATATGTCCTTCAAACACATTTTAGTCCCTTTGTCATCTTGGATATGTCCTTCAAACACATTTTAGTCCCTTTGACATCTTGGATATGTCCTTCGAACCCATGTTAGTCCCTTTGTCATTTTAGATATGTCCTTCAAACACATTTTAGTCCCTTTGTCATCTTAGATATGTCCTTCAAACACATTTGAGTCCCTTTGACATCTTGGATATGTCCTTCAAACACATTTTAGTCCCTTTGACATCTTGGATATGTCCTTCAAACACATTTTAGTCCCTTTGTCATCTTGGATATGTCCTTCAAACACATTTTAGTCCCTTTGTCATCTTAGATATGTCCTTCAAACACATTTTAGTCCCTTTGACATCTTGGATATGTCCTTCAAACACATTTTAGTCCCTTTGTCATCTTAGATATGTCCTTCAAACACATTTTAGTCCCTTTGACATCTTGGATATGTCCTTCAAACACATTTTAGTCCCTTTGTCATCTTAGATATGTCCTTCAAACACATTTTAGTCCCTTTGTCATCTTGGATATGTCCTTCAAACACATTGTAGTCCCTTTGTCATCTTAGATATGTCCTTCAAACACATTTTAGTCCCTTTGTCATCTTGGATATGTCCTTCAAACACATTTTAGTCCCTTTGTCATCTTGGATATGTCCTTCAAACACATTTTAGTCCCTTTGTCATCTTAGATATGTCCTTCAAACACATTTTAGTCCCTTTGTCATCTTGGATATGTCCTTCAAACACATTTTAGTCCCTTTGTCATCTTAGATATGTCCTTCAAACACATTTTAGTCCCTTTGTCATCTTGGATATGTCCTTCAAACACATTTTAGTCCCTTTGACATCTTAGATATGTCCTTCAAACACATTTTAGTCCCTTTGACATCTTAGATATGTCCTTCAAACACATTTTAGTCCCTTTGTCATCTTAGATATGTCCTGCATTTTGTCAACTCTTCTGTATACCCTGTTTCTTTTTAGTTTTTCCAAATATTATTATTTATTCAGGTAGTGCAGTTAGTGACAGTGTGGGCTCCAATGGTAACGTAGCTCTGACAACTTGACGGAGTAGCAGTGTGTGGGGGGGGGGGGGGGGGGGGCGGGCTTAGCAGAAGGTATATTATCAGGTAATTTAACCGTCTCGTACGTCTTCTGTTAGTATTAAAACAAGTGCTGTTTTTCAGGTGATATGACTATCGTGTGATCGTATATTACAATTATATTGGTTGAACTTGCAATCTGTCATATTTATATATAGATATCAAAATTACCAACCCTATTTACCTCCTGATCCAGCAATTACAGAGTGATGCTTAACAGTGTGATTCTATATGTCGTAGGGTGGACTTTCCCTTTAAAATACCATGAAGTCAGCACATACCTGGGTCTGAAGGGTACTCCTCAACCAGTTTACGGTGAGAGAAACCCGGATGGAGTCTCTTCTTCAGGATGACGAAGGCCACCAGTCCAATGAGGGTCATAGCCACCCCGATGCCCAGTACGGCTGCCCACGCTCCCATCTTTTTAGTTCGGTGGGCGTCTGCTGACAAACCTTTTATTCAGAGGAGTGAGGGGTCGAGAGGGTGGGAGACAAAAAAAATTAAATAAATATGTCAACAGCGACGTTATTCATATCAACCGCTGTCTTTGAGGGCTAATTGGCAGATAATTGCAGCTGAACAGTGCGTTTTACTGTACACACGCATCCCAATTAGTCAGCTGTACAGATTTGTCTAATTTACAGCGCCACAATTAATGCAATTAACCAGCCGAATTCATGATAATTTATTTGAATATGTAAAGACGGCAGGCTGCCATCATCGACATCTCGATGAGGTGAAACGTGGCGGAATATTACTATAGTTCCCATTACGTCGCATGACTTTTAACTTTTAATTATATAACCGATTCAGTACTGTGTATGTATACTTATTTTACATGTAATTATAGCTCAGAGCTAATAATTACCTGCACACGTTAACCTCTGTGCTCTCACACAACAGCAGTGTGAATTTTTATAACGCGCCCTATTTGAACCATTTGTGCTTTTAACTTAATGTGTAACCGCGGAAATATAAAACCAAATATACTAGGTTTTTTTTCAGCGTTTGAGTTCAGGGCAACATCAGTTGGGGGAAGAAAAAAAAAGGTCTGTTTCTGAAAGCGACAGAGTTGTTTTCAATATCCTTTGACAAAGAAATACTACAGTCGTATTTTATCAGGACTCGCACATAAATAATTCAGCAGCTCCGTTTATCCTCAAATAGCTCAATTACCCACTTGCTGGGATCAATTTAACCTAAACCCGGGGCAAGTTGAACCTTTTTTTTGTGCATTATTCCCTTCATTGGAAAGAAGACGTAATACAATATGAGTGGAAGTGTTTGTTCGTCATACTTTCTGTCGATCTTACCCGACTTCTTTTGAATACATTTATTTTCTCTCATGGGAATTTCATGTAGATTTAGTGAAACATGAGAATGCACGTAAACAAATCCACGTTACGCCAATCCAAATCCCATGTAGGTGATTAAGTCGCTCTCTGGATGTGATGTGGTGATGTCTGATATACTGTAGCTCAACAACTATGGGATGGATTGGTCCGTCCCCTGAGGATGAATCCTAACTGACTTTGGTGATCCTCTGACTTTTTCCCCTAGCGCCAGCATGAGGACATTAATGTTCATCGCAGGATGAATTATAATCATTTTGGTAACTCCCTGACTTGTCATGTACCTCCATGCTGAGATAAACAAATGTGACAAATGTGGTTAATTTGCAAAAGGTGGTGATAATCCCATCAGGCTCAGCTGTACTTTGTGTTTGGTGCTAATGAGAAGATGAGAACGCTGTATATATGCTAAACTCGGACATGTTAACATTGACATTGTGAGCTATTTAGCATTTTGATGCGATCACTAATGTGGTTGTAGACTCTTCAGGCCTAGACACACCTGGTGGCATAGCAGATAAACTACTGAAATGTGAAATACCCACGTGTAAATATTTCACAACAAACTATTCATACGAGCAGTGATGCGAATTTTCCACAGTTACAGCACTTTTTTCAGTTGATAAACAGTTATGTAGTATATGTTGAAAAAAAAAAAGGCTTTTATTGTGAAAATCAAGAATAGAAGGAGTGGATGTGGGCTGCGCTGCCTTTTGTCTCGCGTTGAAAGGAGTATTGAAGTTTCCCGTCTTGGTTCGGACTACGAAGCCTCCGTGTTGTTGCACAATTGCTCAGAAAAATTGACCCCTTTTTTTTTTCCACACATTGATAACGGTGACATTAAAGTTTCCTCCGCTCATATTTTTAGCCTCTAAAGTTTATCTGTCCTCAACCGTCTGTGCTTTTTGTACAGTTTCTTTTCTTTTGTGCACACGCTGTGCTCTGCCTGTCACGGTAACCATGGAGTTTCTCTCTTTTTTTTTTTTTTGTCTTGTGTCGCCGGTAGTTACACAACTGTTTTCCAATGTTTATTGCTCTCATCTCTCGGTGTTATATCCCGCTGTCACATCTGTCCGTGTGAAGTTTTATTTTACAGTCATCCCAACCTCGTGCCAGCACTGTGAAGGCCTTCTTTTTTTTACGCGGTGTCGCTAGTTTTTCGCCCACGTATACTTTGCAGGAGAAGTTGCTTTGCTAAATAGAAATATTCACACTGCTGATACGAAAAAGCGCTTTTTTCCAAATCGTATCTTCCCTGATCTTGTGGTTGACACCAAAAGAGGAGTCTCACGCTCCAGCGCGAAGCCGGCGCGAGTATCTTTGACCTCAGTCCCCGACCGGGGTTTTTGTCACTAAAACAGGGGTTCATTGTCCTGCTAAAAAGGTGCTTGTAATAGACCCTTCTCCTCACAGCCGCCACATCGATAGCGCGTGAAACCCAATCCAACCTTTTCCTTTTGAATGAACGGGCGTTTGTCCTCAGCCAGTGGGAAACTTCTAAAAGACGCAAAAGGAAACTACTTATTGCTTATCTTGAGCAATAAGCATTGTGTTACTATACGTCTCTAAAGGTGAACTGGAAAGGATCTTGTGCCTGTTCTGCTTCTGCTTGACATTTCACACAAATGCAGTTTTCTTTTTGCTGGAATCTGTCTAAAAAGTGATGTTAGCCACACACTAAAAGCAGTTTTTTCTGGTAACCAAAATGTGCACCAGAGACTACCAGATACTATGTGCACTAGACACTATTTACACCAGATACTATGTGCACCAGATACTATGTGTACCAGACACTATGTGCACCAGACACTATGTGCACCAGACACTATGTGCACCAGATACTATGTGCACCAGACACTATGTGCACCAGATACTATGTGCACCAGATACTATGTGCACCAGACACTATGTGCACCAGACACTATGTGCACCAGACACTATGTGCACCAGACACTATGTGCACCAGACACTATGTGCACCAGACACTATGTGCACCAGATACTATGTGCACCAGACACTATGTGCACCAGACACTATGTGCACCAGACACTATGTGTACCAGATACTATGTGCACCAGACACTATGTGTACCAGATACTATGTGCACCAGACACTATGTGTACCACACACTATGTGCACCAGACATGTTCACCAGATATTTTGTGCACCAGATACTATGTGCACCAGATACTATGTGCACCAGACACTATGTGTACCAGATACTATGTGCACCAGACACTATGTGTACCACACACTATGTGCACCAGACATGTTCACCAGATATTTTGTGCACCAGATACTATGTGCACCAGATACTATGTGCACCAGACACTATGTGCACCAGACACTATGTGCACCAGGTAATGTACCTCTCTCTGAGCTGCTCCCCTCTGCGTCGGTCCTGTTGGACCTCTCGGGTGAGATCGGAGTAACGGCGGTTGCAGTCGCCCCTTGCGTCGTTGTAGGTAACACAGTTGTTGTGTTGGTAGATTCTGTTGCGTTGGTAGATTCTGTTGCGTTGGTAGATTCTGTTGCGTCGGGTCTCAGTGTCTCGTTGCTGCCCGGAACCGAGGTTGTCGTCTGTGAAACGGTGCTATTGGTGATATCTGGAGAGCTGGTGGAGCTTTGTTCGCTCAGATGAGTCGTGGGTATTTGGGAGGTCGTCGCTGTCGAGTTTTGAAGGCCCTCCTCGGCATCAGTCCCGTTGATCCGGCTTGAGTTTCCGGGCCCTGTGGTCACGGCTGTATTTGGAGAAATGGTGGCGTTTGGTTGGTCGGTTTGAAGCGTCGAGGGGAACGTAGGAGACCCGGTGACAGCGGTCAGGTCGTTAGACGTTTCATTGGTGAGCTGATCTCGGGCGGCCACGTTCTCCTTCGAGTCGTCAAGTCCTTCGCCGGCTTCGGCCCCGTTGATCCGGCTCGAGTCTCCGGGGACCGTAGTTGCTGGAACACTTGGAGAAATGGTGGCGTTTGGTTCGTCGGTTTGAGGCGTCGAGGGGAACGTAGGAGACCCGGTGACGGCGGTCAGTTCCTGAGATATTTCATTTGGGAGTTGGTATTGGTCGGCCACGTTGTTCTCCTCTTCGGTGTGTGCCGACAAGAAGCCGGATGCTACCCCGTCGCTGTCGTTGTTACCGGAAGCCGCGCCATCGGGCCTCTGGTCGTCCTCCGCATCGTCAACGTTTTGACTCCCAACCATCTTACGCAGCCAGCTTTTATCGATTGTCCGCCCCGGAGAGTCAGTTGAACTTTGGAGCGATGCCAGGTGAAGAGCTTGGACGAGCAGAAGGAGGCCGACTGTGATCTTTAAGTACAGTCCCATGTTCCCGTTGGTTTCACTCTGAAACACAAGAGAGAACATCAAACATTGTTATGTTTCTTGATGATAAGTATGTCGTCCATTGTTTTCAAAGTGTCAAGTGTTTTAAAATGTTGAACACTCTTTTCTGCATTATTTTATTGGTATTGTTTAATTTATATTGACTTATTCATTTATTTTTGTTCTTATTGTATCGATTTGGTTTTATTGTTTCATCTATTGTAGCGTTTGATCAGAGTTTAAATTAAACCTTTTGCTGAACCGTACTGCCGGTTTTCTGATGGTTTATTGTTAAATTGCTTTGCTTTCATAGGTGCTTTAAATATAACAAGTTATTATTTATAAACAAACAACATTTTATAATGTTTATATCAACGTAGCAGGATAAATGAGTTCAAATGTAACAACGTAGCACTTCGTCCACACACTCCAACTTAAAAGCTTCTCACTTTATTTTATTGCTACACTGGTTACAGAACATAACGAGCTGGCTAGTTAACTAGATTATATAATTCCGCCATGCTTTAATCCTACAAAGGTGACAGGAAAGGAGGCTAACGGCGGGCTGCCGGCCAGAGGCAGCGCCGGGTCCCTACTTGTATTTCAAAGATTATTACATAACTAACAAAAATGGCCACTTTCTCTCGTGCCGGTCAAATAACCATCAGAACTCCTTTTCTGGCCTTTTACAGCTCAGGTCAGCGGCACCGACACGAGTCACAATGTAAATCCTCGAAGGACTAATCCGGTCTCGCCGCCGCCCGTCCGTCAGGGAGCAGTTGGCGTGACGTCACAAACACGACAACCACGTCTGCTGCGGCATCTGGAGCTTGTTGGGTGGAATTTTTTTTTTCAGCGCGTTCACAGCCGGCATTGTTGCACAGCGGGTTACCCAGAGTTCAACACGGTCTCCGGTGAGAGCTCAATGACAGAGGGGAATTTACACAGGTGTGCCCTGTGTGTGTGTGTGTGTGTTTTTTGCTCTTCACTCGGCTCCAGTTATTCCCTGCAGGGCCTTTTTTTTTTTTTCACTGGGAGGGAAATTATTTATTTGGCATATCCAGATTGCATTCAGATTGATTTGACTAAGCGGGGACGAATTAACACACGGAAAAAAAGGCGACATTAGCAAATCGGATCCGAAAGCCACATTTGGACTGGCGGTTGGAAATGCGATCCTTACGGGGTTGCTGCAGGTTGCTGTTCGCTCAAACCGGATTTCAAAGAGCGGAGGTGCTGACAACAACAACCAGCCCGTGGGGCAGATGCCAAAATATATATATCGTCTCCTGGCACTTCACTTCCTCTTCGCGCGTGGCGAGCCTCCGCTGATGGCGCGCAGGTTACGAACACGTAAAAAAGGCGGTTGTGCTCATTTTTAATGCTCGACCCCACCCGTCCGTTGCATTATTTTCCGAAATGTCAGAGCAAACAAAATGTTCCACTTTAAACTCATGTCTAATATTCTCATGGGCTACTTCATAGCCCTTATACGAGCACTGAAAAGGTGTAAGTCAAGTACTCAATGCATTATAAAGCAATCGAGGTTGAATACCCGTTTAAACCATTTGAATTGGCTGCAAAAGACTTTTAATTGAGACCTCTTCTTAAACTAATTAGCCTCCTTCGTTTAATCCCGACGTCTGTAAATAGTGCTTTTTACTTTGGAATCCGGCCCCCCGATTCCCTCGTTTTCTGGCCCGGCTTCACAATGGCCCTAACCCAAAATGGATCGTTTAGCTTGCCGTTGCATCACAACAACAACAACAACAACAATCATCACGTAAATCTTTTTTTTTTTTAAAACAAACTTCTCACCGATTGCACGCTTCCAAAAGAAGCTCACGCTCTTCAATGTGTATTAAATGAAAACACGCAATGGTGTCGCCTGTCAATAAGCCAGGAATGTCCCTTGGTGGTCAGTTTCACATCGAGCTTGTTTATCAGACACATTTCTGTTTGTTTTTCTTTTCTTTTTGTCTGCTATAACTGGTTTATGGCGCAGCCGGCTGTGCGAATGCCAGATCAATCAAACCACTCGAGTTGCCATGCCGACTTCCCGGCACTCAGCCGCCAGTCCTCGGCTTATTGACACCTTCGCGAACGCGCAAGCTACGACGCTCCTCTTCGCAGTAAACAAGTGGTTATTGTTGTGAAATCAATCAAAACCACTTATGTTAAGGTCATTTTTAAACTAAGTACGTACGTAGCCTCATTAGAATGCACTCAACAACACTTTGGGACGCGAACCCCGGTCTCCCAAATGAAAGTCCTGTGTTTGGTGGACCGACCCACCTCCATCCGCTCCCCCCTTGATGGGTTCTTGGTCTTCATACCCACGTCATCGCGCTCTCTTGCCGGTCGGTGTTTTGACGACGTGGGAATCGGAACGATTCCCCCCCCCCCCCTCCCCCCCGGAGCTTATAACGCCGCAGTGGTGGGAATAATTAACCGGAATAAACAGACCGGTTTGACGAATCCTCACCTGGCTGGAAAATTGCTTCTTTTTTTTTTTTTAAACATCCGTGATGCTCTCAAGTCAAAGATCAGTCAGAAGAAACTTCTACTCGGAGCCGTTTGGGGCACCAAAGAAAAGATTACTCGATGCCCAAAGGAGTCAAATCGGTTTCTGGTGCCGTGTTTTGGTTCTCGATTGCGCGTTGGCTTCGGACTAAGGTGGTATTTAACGCCGTCTGCCATCGAAAAACTGACAGAAAAAAAAGGTTAAAACGACATGTGCATGTCTCAATAGTGACCCTTCTATATGGAGTTATGAAAGCTTCAGTCATACAATTAATGCACTTCCTCCCTCTCTCCCCACATTGTCTGCCAAAAGAATCCCCCAAAGGTATCTTGAATGAATGACTAAATAAGAACATATTGTACATTTGTGTATTAAGTTCTTGCTTCTTAAGCTAGCAGAACAAGTTGAAGTGTGACACGTGGTGTAAATGACGGAAGGTGCTGTAGAACCAGTACGACACTGGTTTGTCTTTAAGACCAGTATTTCATGGTTTGTTTGTCAAAATTTCAAAACCAGTGCGTCCTGTTTTTTTTTTGCGTGTCACTTCCTGTCCACGTTCAAAACATCCTTCGCATCCGACACCTGTTGCTCAGGAAATTACAGCGAGCTATTATTTGTGTTACAGACTTGGCAGATAAACGGCAGATCATATGTTTCATATGTAAATGTTAAACTACTCACGGCGTACAGTGTGTTTCAATTGCTGCACTGTGTTGATGTTGTTGTTTGTATTAATGTTGTTGTCCCGTGTTGCACCGCCCGCCACGACAAAATCCTCACATGTAGAAAATATACTCGGCAGGTTCTGATTCTGACGAAGCAGTTTAAAATCTACTTTTCATCCTCTGAAGTACATTTTGTTGCTAATACTGAAGTGAGTTCATATTTTTTAATACTTCAGTAAATGATGTAACTTCTTCGGCTCTTTGCTTGTATCATGTAAAGTCCTTCAGTATGTTTGTCGCTCGACGACGGTAACTTTTTTTTTGTTAACTTGAAAATGAAATTCACGACTCAAAATGTTATTAAATAGACCGGAAGGAAGAAAAAAAAATAAAAAATCACCCACATCTACTCCCCCCCGGGAAGAAAGAATTAAACAGACAACAAAAAAACAAATTAAATCTTCTCCTCGGTAAATCCTTACCTTATTCTTAGGCTATATCAGATGAGAACAGGTGCAACTAAATCTCTCCTCAGAGCTGCCAAACATGTGAGAATGAATCAGCAGTCGGGCCCCGGAGAGACGACGAAGAGGAGGAGGAGGAGGAGGAGGAGGGCTCAACAGAGTGGCATTCAGGGAACAACCCGCTCAACCTGCTTCTCCACCTGCCAGCGGCAGCAAACACGCCCTGAACCACACGGGGGCCGCGATGCAGAGGAACAAGTGGACGAGAGAATCATTTGTAAACGTCTCATTTCTTCTTCTTTTCCCCCCGTCTAAAAAAAGTTGCTCATATTCATTTTGGGGTTGCCAGGTTAAGATCTGTCAATCACACCCCCCCTGCCACCCCCACCCTCCCAGTGGGTGAAGCCCCGTTGCCACAGGTCGTCTGAGCTCTGTTCTGTTTTGTTTTGTTGTCGTTTTATTTATTTATTTATTTTATTCTCACCGCACGGCTGCCGTCGTCATGGCAACAGAAAGGAGGCTGGCGAAGCTCGGGTTTCATCCACGCCTTTTGTCTCTCGGTCTATATCGGGCTACCGAGTGACGTGGGACTTTGTGAACTCTCGGCTACTGTGTGCGTCAAGTGAACCGGGATTGTTTGGGTTTTTTCTTTTGTTGTTTTTGGTCTTCCTTTGGGGGGGGGGGGGGGGGGGTTGTTGTCACGCCAGGCGGCTCGATCCAAGCGGAGTGGATGAAGTGGCTCCTCGAGGTGAGGAAGAGCAAGGAGTGGTTCTACTTGTTGTGTTAATGAACCTGAAAGTAAAAAAAAAAAAAAAAAAGAGAACCTCGACATTCATTAGATGTGAGAACAGGTCTTTTAGTTGTTGTTTTTTTTCCAGGTGTCACTAAATACACTAACAATGGCTCCATTGTGGCCAGAGAACCAGAACAGAGCCTCAGGGAGCCTGAAACCAAAGCAGCTAAATGGAATTCAGCCATCATTCACTTCCTTCTTGTGTTTTTTGTTCCCGTTGACAAACGCACAATACGCTTTCCTCCGTCATACATTATTATATATCACACGCCCAGACGCACGCACACGCACAGCCCGATGACGTCCATACCAAGTAGAGCAAGTGGCGGTGACATCGTTTTTGTAAGGTCGACCGTGACGACGCCACGAATGAGGCTCACCGTGTTCACGTGGCCCCCCCCCCGCCGGTGTTCGGGAGCTAAATGGGATCATGTCGCCTCGTCGGGGGGGGGGGGGGGGGGGGGGGCCGTGAATAATGGAAGCGTCTAAATCTCGAACGGGCCGTGAAAAAGTAAAAAGGTGGGGGTCCCTCGGAAACCCCGGCGAATACATTATGAAGAGCTTCATAACGACAAAGTAGCACATTTATGTTTTTGTTTTTTGTTTTTTGTTTTGCCAGCGACAGAGGATCTGAAGTTATAACGAGGTCATTATCAGGATTACGGTGACGGTCGGGATTAGCACGCAGGAAATGACACATCCATTTTTCCTTTGAAGACCACTTTTGTTTGACCTCAGTGGAAAAATTGCACTAAACTAAAAAGAGACCAACACAGTGATGAGAGAATATCTGACAAAACTAGACGAGGCATCATTAATGTGTTATGTTTTTCAGAAACATTTTATGATTGCAGAAAAGAAAAGAAAAGATGAGTGCTGATAATAAACATGAACATTTCTGACTTTGGTGACTCCTAGCAGTAACAATGGACGCAACTTTGTGGAATTTGGTTATGAGGTGGAGCTATTGGTGCCGTGCTGAAATATGTCACGCACACACGTCAGCTAATGGAGAACCTGTTTCCCAAGTGTCTTTTTAATAAAGGTCAACGGAATTGTAGAAATATCATGTTTATATCTGGTGGCAACCTCCGCTTCTGCCGAGTGAAGTCTATGCTTCATGTGTTAAAGCTGCATTCTCTCTCTTGACCACCAGGGGGCGACGACTCTGGTTGTATAGAAGTCTATGCTTCATGTGTTAAAGCTGCATTCTCTCTCCTGACCACTAAGGGGCGACTCCTCTGGTTGTATAGAAGTCTATGCTTCATGTGTTAAAGCTGCATTCTCTCTACTGACCACCAGGGGTTGACTCCTCTGGTTGTATAGAAGTCTATGCTTCATGTGTTAAAGTTGCATTCTCTCTCTTGACCACCAGGGGGCGACAACTCTGGTTGTATAGAAGTCTATGCTTCATGTGTTAAAGCTGCACTCTCTCCTGACCACCAGGGGGAGACTCCTCTGGTTGTATAGAAGTCTATGCTTCATGTGTTAAAGTTGCATTCTCTCTCTTGACCACCAGGGGGCGACAACTCTGGTTGTATAGAAGTCTATGCTTCATGTGTTAAAGCTGCGCTCTCTCCTGACCACCAGGGGGAGACTCCTCTGGTTGTATAGAAGTCTATGCTTCATGTGTTAAAGCTGTATTCTCTCTCTTGACCACCAGGGGGCGACGACTCTGTTTGTATAGAAGTCTATGCTTCATGTGTTAAAGCTGCATTCTCTCTCCTGACCACCAGGGGGCGACTCCTCTGGTTGTATAGAAGTCTATGCTTCATGTGTTAAAGCTGCAGTCTCTCTCCTGACCACCAGGGGGCGACTCCTCTGGTTGTATAGAAGTCTATGCTTCATGTGTTAAAGCTGTATTCTCTCTCCTGACCACCAGGGGGCGACTCCTCTGGTTGTATAGAAGTCTATGCTTCATGTGTTAAAGCTGCATTCTCTCTCCTGACCACCAGGGGGCGATTCCTCTGGTTGTATAGAAGTCTATGCTTCATGTGTTAAAGCTGCATTCTCTCTCTTGACCACCAAGGGGCGACTCCTCTGGTTGTATAGAAGTCTGCTTCATGTGTTAAAGCTGCATTCTCTCTACTGACCACCAGGGGTTGACTCCTCTGGTTGTATAGAAGTCTATGCTTCATGTGTTAAAGCTGCATTCTCTCTCTTGACCACCAGGGGGCGACAACTCTGGTTGTATAGAAGTCTATGCTTCATGTGTTAAAGCTGCACTCTCTCTCTTGACCACCAGGGGGCGACAACTCTGGTTGTATAGAAGTCTATGCTTCATGTGTTAAAGCTGCACTCTCTCTCCTGACCACCAGGGGGCGACTCCTCTGGTTGTATAGAAGTCTATGCTTCATGTGTTAAAGCTGCATTCTCTCTACTGACCACCAGGGGGCGACTACCAGAGATGTATATGGCGTCTCCATATCTCCATGGGGCCACCCGTATATCAAATATCATTACTTAACAATGTCAGTGAAATATTCATATCTCAATAACTGTAAGAGATATATATATATACCAGCCCCCGTGAGGTCCATAAATGCATGAGACTTGAGTGAGAGAGAATTGAAATGTGTCTATCTACAAAAATTGCTTATAGCAATCACACTGAGTTCATGATCGAGAGCATATTTGCATTTTTGGTTTTAGTCAGTGGTGATTCGAAAGCTGTAAGCTCCTTTAAAATTACGTTTATTTATTCTCCATCTTAACCTATCGATGAAATCCTAATAACGTACAGCATGCAGATACAAACATTTTTTTTTCTATAGTTGTGTGTTTTGTGAAAATCCATTTTAAGTGAAGTGTGCTTTATAAAGCATTGAATCCTCAGACCGTCCGGTACCGCCTCCCTCGTCCTAACGAGTTCGCTGAGATAAATGAAAGGAAGCTTTCATCCGGAGGATTTAACGAGCGTACTGTAGATACATCTATAGGTAAAAAGAAAATCAGTGAGGAGCCCGGCTCGTTAAAAGAAAAAGAGTATAATGAGTAATGAATAATGAGAGTGGAAGTAGGGTTTGCCCTTTAAATACATCTGACTCATTCATTCACTCATTCATTCGCACACGAGAATTCTCTCATTCATCCGCCGCGTGATTTGATGTCGAACAGCAATACGCAGCGTCGATCACGTGCGACGGTGGAATCAAAACAGATTTTGGAGAGAGCACTGGACACAATCGGGGAAATTAATGACGTAGAAACATGTAATATATATGAGGTCATGTGCTCGGTTTGAGGATTCAGAGATTTCTTTCTATTGCATCATTAATAATGTTCACCCTGTGATATCCGTCCGATAGCTGAAGACAAAAGTTTCTCCCAAAGTTTCTGTGCAGTCTCGGCTCGTTACGTGCAGATAGTCTCCTCAGGAAACAACTCGGTTAGGTTCAGGAAAAGATTTTAGTTTGGGTTAAAATACAGGATGAGACCAGCCTGTGTTAAATATCCTCAAGTGTTTCAGAACATTGGAGACATTAAGTATTAAAGGGGCCACATATGCCCGTTCGAGATGTTTGCACCGTTTGCATCGTTTGCGATGTTTGCACCGTTAGCGATGTTTGCACAGTTAGCGATGTTTGCACCGTTAGCGATGTTTGCACAGTTAGCGATGTTTGCACCGTTAGCGATGTTTGCACAGTTAGCGATGTTTGCATCGTTTGCGATGTTTGCACCGTTAGCGATGTTTGCACCGTTAGCGATGTTTGCACAGTTAGCGATTTTGCACCGTTAGAGATGTTTGCACCGTTAGCGATGTTTTCACCGTTTGAAATGTTTGCATCGTTAGAGATGTTTGCATCATTAGCGATGTTTGCACCGTTCGAGATGTTTGCACCGTTTGCACCGTTCGAGATGTTTGCACCGTTTGCGATGTTTGCACCGTTAGCGATGTTTTCACCGTTTGAAATGTTTGCATCGTTAGAGATGTTTGCATCATTAGCGATGTTTGCACCGTTAGAGATGTTTGCATCATTAGCGATGTTTGCACTGTTAGCGATGTTTGCACCGTTCGAGATGTTTGCATCATTAGCGATGTTTGCATCGTTAGAGATGTTTGCATCATTAGCGATGTTTGCACCGTTCGAGATGTTTGCACCGTTTGCACCGTTAGCGATGTTTGCACCGTTAGAGATGTTTGCACTATTAGCGATGTTTTCACCGTTTGAAATGTTTGCATCGTTAGAGATGTTTGCATCATTAGCGATGTTTGCACTGTTAGCGATGTTTGCACCGTTCGAGATGTTTGCATCATTAGCGATGTTTGCACCGTTAGCGATGTTTGCACAGTTAGCGATGTTTGCACCGTTAGCGATGTTTGCACAGTTAGCGATGTTTGCACCGTTAGCGATGTTTGCACAGTTAGCGATGTTTGCATCGTTTGCGATGTTTGCACCGTTAGCGATGTTTGCACCGTTAGCGATGTTTGCACAGTTAGCGATTTTGCACCGTTAGAGATGTTTGCACCGTTAGCGATGTTTTCACCGTTTGAAATGTTTGCATCGTTAGAGATGTTTGCATCATTAGCGATGTTTGCACCGTTCGAGATGTTTGCACCGTTTGCACCGTTCGAGATGTTTGCACCGTTAGCGATGTTTGCACCGTTAGCGATTTTGCACCATTAGAGATGTTTGCACTATTAGCGATGTTTTCACCGTTTGAAATGTTTGCATCGTTAGAGATGTTTGCATCATTAGCGATGTTTGCACCGTTAGCGATGTTTGCACCGTTCGAGATGTTTGCATCATTAGCGATGTTTGCATCGTTAGAGATGTTTGCATCATTAGCGATGTTTGCACCGTTCGAGATGTTTGCACCGTTCGAGATGTTTGCACCGTTTGCACCGTTAGCGATGTTTGCACCGTTAGCGATGTTTGCACCGTTAGCAATGTTTTCACCGTTTGAAATGTTTGCATCGTTAGAGATGTTTGCATCATTAGCGATGTTTGCACCGTTAGAGATGTTTGCATCATTAGCGATGTTTGCACTGTTAGCGATGTTTGCACCGTTCGAGATGTTTGCATCATTAGCGATGTTTGCATCGTTAGAGATGTTTGCATCATTAGCGATGTTTGCACCGTTCGAGATGTTTGCACCGTTAGCGATGTTTGCACCGTTAGCGATTTTGCACCGTTAGAGATGTTTGCACTATTAGCGATGTTTGCACCGTTAGCGATTTTGCACCGTTAGAGATGTTTGCACTATTAGCGATGTTTTCACCGTTTGAAATGTTTGCATCGTTAGAGATGTTTGCATCATTAGCGATGTTTGCACCGTTCGAGATGTTTGCACCGTTCGAGATGTTTGCACCGTTCGAGATGTTTGCACCGTTAGCGATGTTTGCAACGTTAGCGATTTTGCACCATTAGAGATGTTTGCACTATTAGCGATGTTTTCACCGTTTGAAATGTTTGCATCGTTAGAGATGTTTGCATCATTAGCGATGTTTGCACCGTTAGAGATGTTTGCATCATTAGCAATGTTTGCACTGTTAGCGATGTTTGCACCGTTCGAGATGTTTGCATCATTAGCGATGTTTGCATCGTTAGAGATGTTTGCATCATTAGCGATGTTTGCACCGTTCGAGATGTTTGCACCGTTTGCACCGTTAGCGATGTTTGCACCGTTAGAGATGTTTGCACCGTTAGCGATGTTTTCACCGTTTGAAATGTTTGCATCGTTAGAGATGTTTGCATCATTAGCGATGTTTGCACCGTTAGAGATGTTTGCATCATTAGCGATGTTTGCATCGTTAGAGATGTTTGCATCGTTAGAGATGTTTGCATCATTAGCGATGTTTGCACCGTTCGAGATGTTTGCACCGTTAGCGATGTTTGCACCGTTAGCGATTTTGCACCGTTAGAGATGTTTGCACTATTAGCGATGTTTGCACCGTTAGCGATTTTGCACCGTTAGAGATGTTTGCACTATTAGCGATGTTTTCACCGTTTGAAATGTTTGCATCGTTAGAGATGTTTGCATCATTAGCGATGTTTGCACTGTTAGCGATGTTTGCACCGTTCGAGATGTTTGCATCATTAGCGATGTTTGCACTGTTAGCGATGTTTGCACCGTTCGAGATGTTTGCATCGTTAGAGATGTTTGCATCATCAGCGATGTTTGCACTGTTAGCGATGTTTGCACCGTTCGAGATGTTTGCACTGTTTGAAATGTTTGCATCATTAGCGATGTTTGCATCATTAGCGATGTTCGCACCGTTAGTGACGTTGCACTTTAAGCTGCAAACCGCCGGCTCAGCCTTCACCATGTCCAGAGCTGTTGAGAGTCAATGGAAATGCCCCCAATCTAGTTTAATAACACCTTTTAATATGGGGATTAGCTTTTTCAGGGATCTGAGGCGGCTGTGATTATCAGTTCATTTGGGAACATGTAGCAGCCTAAACGCTGTAATGGGTTGTGCACTGTGAACATAAATATGAAGCATCCTTTGAGCTGTTATTGCATTTAAGGTTAATTCACTCTGATTAAACGCAAACAGACAGAAAATCTGGTCGCTCTGAGGATCGTGTGTGTGTGTGTGTCTGTGATGTTTCCATGAAACACTACTTTTTTTAATGTTTTCTCTTGTCAGTTTACAGTTTTAATTTACTTTGCAATTATTACACAATGTTAATGTGGAATTAAAGATTCGTGGGCAGAATAGAAATTCCAGATTTCCGTTGCATTTCACTCCAAAGTTCTCCAAAACGAGGCTCTGAGATGCCGCATCAGATTAGACAAACATTAGATTTGATGAGTGTTTTTTTACCTCCGTGCGCTGAAGATTCTGTGGCTCAGTCGGAACCAAAAATCACTTTTTCGAGTCTTCGGAGAGGCGTGAAGAAGAAAAAAAAAAAACTCAAACTGCGCCCGCTCTCGCTTTATTTCCTCCGTTGTAAAGTCAAATCCATGATTGGTTCCCTCTGGAGGCTTTAATGGGTTTCGAGTCCGTCAGTGGAAAATGAAACGTAGCCGTAAATTGCCTGTATGTCACACAGTCGTCTCAGGGAACGACATGTAATCGCACTCGAGGTGTTTTTTCTGTTTCGATAACATGCTCGTGACCTTTGAACCGCACATCCCTGACCCCCCCCCCCCTGGGGCTCGATCCATGAAACGTGTGTCCCTGGATTGTGTTCTTTAACCAAAGAGCGTGGCTTCGGGTTAGCCACGGGTATAAATGTGATAAAGCTGTTGTTGTCGGACAGAGCCAGGTCGTGGCTTTATATATTCCTGAGCTTTGAGCTTGATTACAGTCCGCGTCTCACTGTTGCGTTGCCACAACAAATCCTTAATGATCGCCTCTTAGGAAAACACAGCATGTCTGGGGAGGACGCTTCACTGTCAACGATGAATCATCTCCTTTCAGATTTTGTGTGAGACCCGGAAGGCAGCAGAGAAAAGCTGAACGTCTGTGCCTTGATGTCTTTCACTCTTAGATGCACAATCGTATGCGTTACTTATTTTTATACTGGCATTTTATAATATTTTTATTTATTTTTGAAAGCCTTAACCTACGGGTGTTTTCCCTTTCACACTTAGAGACCCATTTGTGTCATGTTCATGGGGGGCACAGGGGAGTCTTTGGGCGGGGGGGATATGTTTAATATGTTCAATAGGAACCTGAAGATTAATTTGAGATG
Source organism: Cyclopterus lumpus (assembly GCF_009769545.1). Classification (NCBI taxonomy): domain Eukaryota; kingdom Metazoa; phylum Chordata; class Actinopteri; order Perciformes; family Cyclopteridae; genus Cyclopterus; species Cyclopterus lumpus. The sequence goes on from NC_046968.1 coordinate 27,132,137, forward strand.
CAGCTCAGCGCTGTGTGTCAAGTCTTTAGATTCAAGCTTCTCGGAGGATTTGTAGTTTTAAAGGAACGGTGTTTAGTATTTAGGGAGATCTGTTGGCCAAAATTGTATCGGAATAATTATAATATTAATAAGTATGTAAATAAGAATCGTAGTGTTTTCGTTGCCTTAGAATGAGTCGTTCGTTCGTACGGAGCTGGACGCCATTTTTCCACAGTTTTCTCCTCCAACACGCGTTTTGCCACATGGGAAACATTTCATACGCACTGGAGCTTTCAAAAGATATATAAATATTAGAGGCGTGTTTTCATTTGGGTTTTGCTGGAGATGCTTTCTCATCGAGCTCTTTTTTTGGGGTTTTGAACATTGTTTTGTGGCAGCCCTCCAAAACCAAATGGTGCTTTGAAGACCAGTATCATGGTGTCACGGTGTAACCGGTTCCCATACAAAGTCGCCGAGGCTTTTGAATGTAATCTGAAATCTGGACTTTAACCAACAGACTCTGCTTCTGTTGATGTTGTTTCATGCATTTTAATTGCTCTTTTTGAAGTCTCCGTGTGAAGCAATGTTGATGCTACAACTATTATCCTGATGTGAGCTTTAAGGGGTTTTAAATGCAATCTAACATAGTTTGAAAAGCCTTGTTTTCCATTCACTTTGCTATATTCATATCAGCGTCATAGCCTCCATAAAGGGACGCAGGCTCCAAATATATAATTTATATATATTTTTATATATAAATATTTTATATATATTATATATATATTAAATATATATATTTATATATATATTTATATATATATATATTTTTTTTAAATATATATTTATATATATATTAAAATATATATATATATATTTAAAAATATATATTTATATATATATTTAAAAATATAATATGAGCCCGTTTTAGAGTTTCCTGGATCTCTTTTTGCTCGAGACTATCTTTAACATCAGTAAAGCAGCTCACAAGATTTCCAAGAATATATTTGTTGTAACAGTGACAGTGGAAAGTGGTGAAGCAGAAGAGTATTAACATGTGCAAAAATATATAAAAGAATATATAAAAAAAGGAACTTTGTGTCATCAGCAATAAAAGGCTGATCACATTTATTTACCCAGACTTGAGAAAACTGACTCAATGTTTAAATCGCTGTGATGCAAACTGAGACGCTGTGAAATCGAAGCATCTTTTCCCTTTCAAAATTAATTTTCCATCATGTGTGCAAAAATATTTTATGGCATCAAAAGCACATTTTTGGGGGGGATTTCAGCCCAAAGGCCTTCTTGGACAAGATAAGCATTTCTTCAAATTACCAAATCTGATGACTGAATGCCTTTTCTCTTGTTTTTTTACTGGTGAGGTGTGTGTGTGTGTGTGTGTGTGTGTGTGTGGTGTGTGTTTGTGCGTGCGGCCAGATGCACACCGAGGTCGGCACAAGAATAATCTGGTTCATTAACGGACGGCGAAAAACTCGACGGTGCATGTAAACAGCGCTGGACTGCGGCCAATAGAAAGGTCATCCTGAGCGTGGAGCCAGAGGACAAGTCTGTGTGACCTTTAATTATTCAAGCTAATAATAACACAACATAAATGGCTGCGTTAACACCTGCAGCCTAATTGTGTAATGGTTCACATGTTCATCGTCACGGCTGCCTTCGTTGTTTGTTTGTTTGTTTGTTTGTCAGTTGGTTGCCCACCAGGAAGCAGAAGAACTCCACAACGAGCTGAAAACACTTTTATTATTTTACCTTTTTAAAGGCCTGCGCATTTATTTGTGTTTTGGTCTCTCGGGTTATTCTCCTTTTTGCTCTGTTTTGGTCTCCACCAGCTCCTCTAAAATAAATCCCTCCGTAGTGGACGTTCCCCACCAGCTGTCCGTCATTCGGTGGCGAGTTCATTCCTCTCATGTGCGAGACATTGTTTCCTATTTTTAGTCTGTCTCTGTTATCCTTTATTAATAATAGATGTAGAACCTCAACACTTTAAAGCACAGGTTGTTTTATTCCCATTACAGACTGTCAGAATATGTCACATCCATGTATACATGACCAAAAACAAAACATGGATATTGTAGATATTTATTTAAATCACACATAGCATTATTGAGCAAGACTTTTGTCATTTGAATACGTTATTGTAAGCCTTGGTGAACATTGCAACCAACACAGAATAAAAACTATTACATTTATTTTTAGTCAAATTCCTATTCATCCTTTGTCGTAAAACTTAGTTGTGCCATTTCTTCAGACTCAGAGGGCCGCATAGTACTCCCTGCACTTTCACTTATGTATTTACTATTTTATTTATTTATTTACTATTTTATTTATTTATCTCTTTACTATTTTATTTATTTATTTACTATTTTATGTATTTGTGTATTTATTTTTTATTTGTATATGTGTATATATATATACATATTTATTATTAATAATAATAAAACTAATAACAATAAGGAAGTGGACTTCGATGCAAAGAAGTCTTGTGTTGCTGTTGTGGATGACGACAGCGCTGATGTGATCATTGTCGACAAGTATCGGCATGTGAAATATTAAAAACCCGTTCCATATCTATGACTAAACAGCGTCTTACAACCAGGACACGCCTTGAGCTGATATTTGTGTCACGAGTCATCTCCGGCTCCGAGTGACATGGCTGACACATCTCTACAACTATGTGGTGTTGGTTTCTCTTTTATTTTCCTTTGGGCCAAAACAGGCAACAGCAAACTTAATGGATGTGAATGATTGTGCCAACCAGTCCATAAATCTGGACTTACGTCCCAAACAGACTCTGTTTCTTTTTCTTCTGACTGACGGCGGAAAAAAAACACTTTCTTGACCATAATTCAAAAATAAAAATCATTTAAGAAAGACATCCAGGACGGTTTGAAGAGGTTATCGAGTTGTCACCATCCAGAAGACTTCCAGAAGCGAAGAACTGAGAGTGGTTTCTGGTTTTGACGGAAGTATCCGGACGTATAATCGACGTATCGCAGGAACGAGCAGCTTTCAGGTTGTTTTTTTTCAGTTCAGACGAAGCCAGGGGCTGGATGCAGGAAGCAGGGGCAAGGAGCCAGGACCAAGGAGCCAGGACCAAGGAGCCAGGTCCAATGGACCCTATGAGACGTGAAGTCACAACGACTCCGGCGAGGAAGCAGAGTAAATAAAGTGCAATGGAGAGATGTAAATTCATCCATAAGGAGAGAGAGAAGAGGAGATAGGTGCTCAGTGTATCCTAAAACATCCCCCAGCAGCCTATAAGCCTATAGCAGCATATCAAGGGGCTGGACCAGGGCAAACCTGATTCAGCCCTAACTATAAGCACTATTAAAGAGGAAAGTCTTAAGTCTATTCTTGAATGAGGTGACTGTGTCTGCCTCCCGGACTGAAAGTGGAAGCTGGTTCCATAAAAGAGGAGCTTGATAACTGAAGGCTCTTGCTCCCATCCTACTTTTTAGGACTCTAGGAACCACGAGTAGCCCCGCATTTAGTGAGCGCAGCTCTCTAGTGGGGCAATATGGTACTACAAGCTCCTTAAGATATGATGGTGCATCACCAATCAAGGCTTTGTAGGTGAGGATAAGAATTTTAAATGTGATTCTTGATTTTACAGGGAGCCAGTGCAGAACAGCTAATACAGGAGTAATGTGATCTCTTTTTCATTGACAATATTAATAATGTGTAAATAGAAAATTTGCCAGAAAATCCTGAAGAAAACATATTTCTCAGGTGTCCAATCACAAGTGTACTGTAAAAACATGTATATATTATTATAGAAATGTATGTTTATTTATTATTATACATTATTTTTTTGTTCTGTGTAAACATGTTTTGTTTTCTCTCATCAGCATTTCGCTTGAATATTTGAATGTCACGAATGAGAGTCTGACACTTTTTTTCTGTTTTGAAATGCAAAACATCAAACACATCAGCGTGTCGCCGCTACATTTTGTATTTGCATAATCAAATATAATGTCTGCTGAAGGTCAACGGAAATGTAAACTTGTAAAATACAAGATTTTAATTGCGTTCATTGTTTTACTTTTGATACGTAATCCCATTTTTAAACAATGAGTTAATTAAGCCGTCAGTGGGTCTCCCATTGGGAGTGGGAGGCACGCAAACGTCAAATAAAATATGAAGCGTTTCCTTGATGAACTGTCACGGTAACTAAATGACCTATGAATAATGCAAAGCGGTCGCCTTTTTGCACCTCGAGGGATAAACAAAGGTGGCAGCATTTTTGAAGAGAATTCCAAGAGACTGAACGACCAGTTCAAGGGGAGTAGGAAAACCACAGCGTGCGTGTCGCGGCGTCACGTGCGTTTTTATTCACCCGTGTGTATTTGATTGACTTATTTATTCACCTTCCACTCTTTGTTTGTTGCCCTTCCAGCGGGGGGAGGGGGGGGGGGGGGGGGGGGGGGGCAAGAAGATGATGCTGATGCGTCGTCCGCCACTAGATGTCAGCATCGGCCAGCGCCTCCACCTGAGATCACGGCCTGTTTGATGCTCGACAACGATAGACCTGACCTTTGGCGTGAACTATGGACACCCGAGAATAAATAAACAGGACGAAAAACCTTTAGGACGAGAGCGCTCAAGAGACGGGACGGTCGGTTCCCCGAGGTCAGACGTTTGTGGTCCGGTTACAACGTCCAGGGGAGCAGAATTCACTGAATACAAAGAAGTGCAGAGCGCTGGAAACACGGAATGACAGACGGGGTTACGACACGCAGCCCAGACCTGCAGGCAGCGGGGCTGAAATATACAACACCGCCAGAGGGTTCTGTGTGTGAATAAAATATATTTTTTTTATTTTGGGGCGTACATATTCCCCTGAGAAACGTAGCTCCTCTGCCCCCTCACCGTGCTGCACTGACTTTTGCAGTCACCGTGACAACGGCGTCGGATTAAAACGAGAGAGTTGACCAAATGTCATAATGAATTCCGCTTTTAAGCTCCAAAGGACACTTGTCACCCCTCTTTTTGGATCAGGTGGGCTAAAACGTGCCTGTAAGTAATAATAATAATAATCATTTTAAATGTCAATGTCACGCGTGGAGCTCCTCTTCAAGCTCAACCTCCACTCTGAAGCGCTGCATCTCGCACAATTGTTGAAAGCTGTCGCGAACACCTTGGCAGGGTACTACTTGGTTACCATGGTTATTACTTCACTGCAATTATTCCAGTAAACATGTACGTGGCACGAGAGTACGGGCTAAAGAAAAAGCAAAATATCTCCGAAGAAACATATTATAGCATCAGACCGCTTCAGCACGCTCGGCCATATTTATCCAACAACGAGGGTAACGTTGTAAATGCTAATGTGATACTCTGTTAACAGCGGCTGCGACTGAACCGCTGGTGGCAAAACAAGAGGCACGCATGAATGAATGATAAAGTAGCGCCGACGTGAAATATTTAGTCCGTATGCATGTCTGTGTGCGATGATTGCCTTGAGTTAGGGCGCCGTGCAATATCTCTCGTGGCTACGTCACAATCTCCCCCTTGTTTTCACAACAGCGGGGTCGTTAAAAAGATAATTGGTTTGCCTCCGTTTAACCCTTAAAATGCTCACCTTTTGGCGTTTAGTTCCACCTCGGTGAGATTAACGCGAGCACAGCTGGATACGTCGTTGCACGGAGAAAAAGAAAAACAACCAAAAACATGTGAAATGAGAAATGGAATAATGGTCAAAACAAGCCCCAGTGTTATGTGATGTAGGAAGCCCCCTTCTGGTAACCTAACAGTTGTAAAGGTGTCATGGCGTGTGTGTGTGTGTGTGTGTGTGTGTGTGTGTGTGTGTGTCGTGTATTTCCGATGACCCTGCACAAGTCCAGGATCCCGACCCCGTAAAACACGTATGTGACATAAAGTGGAACTGGATGTTGCCGTGAGGTAAAAAAAAAAAAAACGGTGTAAATCCTTGAGACACGGGGAGGTGATCAGAATCACAAGCAAAAAGAAAGATTTTTAATGATAAAAAACACAGATATTTTTCCAAAATAATTTTGTCAACGAATAAAAAAAAGAAGGTATATATGGCATAGTTTCCCAGTTATGCATATTATATAAACCTTGCTCCACAGTGATGTTAATATCGATAATTACTTTGCAAAACTGAAACTGAATACACCGAGACGAAGAAAAAGAAAGTGAATTTCCACAGGAAAACGGATTCCTTCCACAGGGATGACATCACCATCCAGTCATGAGCTGAAACCTCTGCCGACACAAAAAAACATCACACACACACACACACACACACTCACACACTCACACACGGATCATCCGACCTATGAGAAAATATCTGGAAAGATGCACAAAGGGATTCATTTGATTTAACAGGATGTTTTCTGGTTTTCTCTTTGTGCAAGAAAACGTTTAGAATGAACCGGTTTCTCCCTTCAGTAAATAATCTGGTAGCTGAAGATCATGTTGCATTTCTTGACTGCTCTCCCGTCTGTTTTTTTTTAAAATTAATATTTAATACAATTACGATGTCAGTAAATTGTGCTGCTGAAGACACAAGATCCTCTTTCTTTTTTTTTTTATCAGTGTGCAGACATTTTTTCTCTGTTTATTTTGGCTATACTCAGAACCTGCTTCTTGAAAAGCCATAGAAATATAGAACAGGAGTAGAACGGACATGGAGCTGTTTTGTCTTTGGTGGTCGTTCGACGGGGCACAAAAGAAAATGGAGCTTGTTGCCAGTTGTTAAGGTGACAACACACGTGGACGGCCGGCTGGTTAGCTTGTTAGCTTGTCCTCCGGATGGTGGAGAGTGAGGCGGACGGAGAGTTGGACCCGGCTATGCTGCTCCGCCACCATCCCGCTGAGGCTAACTAGCATACATCTGGCTAGCTATAGCGAGCTCGCTAATTCCACCATGCTTTTATGCTACAGTGGTTCCAGAAAATGAGACATTAAAGTTGTCACTCATCTGGCGTTAGCGATGTACGCTAGGATAAGAGGATTATTTACTCTCTCTCTCTTTAAGCTACTTAACATTACTACTTATTTCACTGAAAAACCTCCCCTCAGTGAGTCCGCGACTTACCGCAAATCTGTTTTGTTTGTAGCGGAAGTTACCGCGCCGCAACGGTTGCATGCGTGAAAATGGCCACCGCTCTGACCACCCTGCTACTCTTAATTTGAAATGGGAGTGTACATTCTACTCTTGTTCTATTTCTATGGCTGTAACATTTGTTTGGTTTGCTAAATGAAGGAGAAAAAAAAGGAAAAGGTTGACGCAATGTTCTGTTGCAGCACATTTCGGGGTCGGTGGGATCGGCGGCTCCTGCGAATGTTGACAGAGGGCACCGTGCCAAATGCAATCAGCGTCTGATCGACTTTCTGTGATGCAAAGCAAATGTCGGAATGAAAAGAAAACTCGGCTCTGGACAAACTTAAAAAGTAAATTGTATTTATTTTAGAATTTTCTGCAAGTGGCTTTGTACATGTGCCTCAACCGGCATATGTACAAGCTCAAAATAGTGTTTGAGGAGAACAAAACGAGGTTCAGCGTCTTAAAAAAATGGTAATAAGTATAGAATAATATCCAGAAACGACCGGAATAGGCCAAACACACACACATGTAAAAGCCACCATTCAAGATTTTTTTTTCTTCTCAAATAATGCACAATTTCCTCCAAGAAATGCGCTTACGATCCATAGACCTTAAGAAATTATTAAAATAACAAACCCGTTGGACCAAAAAAGCAACACCTTTGATACTACTCAAGACGGGATAACAAAACTAAATGCTTTAGCTGGTATTTATATAGAGCTAGTCCTTTACTATGTTTATTCAAATAACTCGATAATACTGTGATAACATAGTAAAGGCACTCTGTGGTTTAGCATGTTCCCGGTGAAAACGTACTGCTTTGAGTATCGGGCAAAAATCCATCACCTCCCTCCAGCAACTCTAGAGAACATCATGAAGTTTGAGCCCATATTAGTATTTAATAATTTAATAGGTATAAGAAGCCCGGCAGGATTGAAGTTATTGCCAGTTTTTGTTAGATTTACAGCAACGTGGAACAAAAAGGCGACAGGTTAACCGTAATCTTTAATCTTCCTCTACAATACCTCAATGTTCACTTCGAGGAATATCAGCCCAATGATTATATCATTGTCCAAAAATGTGCTTTTTGACACGTCCAGCTACGACGTAACGTGTCCCGGAAATGTCTCAGAGGCTCGATTTCCTTTGAGGGAGTCGTTCGGTGACAAATGGAAAGTGTTGCTTCGTCAGCACCTCTTTCTTTGTGGGGGAACCGAATTGGGGGAAAAAACCACAACGTTTAACTTCACATGCCCCTTTTTTATGGTTAACTTGGAAAGCGTAGTCATTAAATTGAACAGTGTTTTACTAAAATGACTAAAAGGAGTGTTTACAACTAAGGTTTAATGGGTATTTGTTCTCGAGTTCTTTATGATAATGGGGGAAATGACCTCCTTAAATAAAAAAAACCCACAAAACCTCAATAAATAAAGCAAAAATATGATACAACAAACTCAACGTAAGTATTGAGGTTCAATGCTTTAAATAAAATTACAGACTTACTGTTCAATAAAAGAGTTTATAAAAGGCACATTTTAAAGTGTGCTCCGAGAAGTCTCGAGAGCTGCAACACAGATGTTAAAGTCGGTGTTTAACATTTAATGTCCAGATGGAGCTGAATCCCCAGAGATTTGGTAGCGTGCGGTCACAGCTGTTCAAGGGCAGCTTCTTTTTCTTTGCTTTTCTTTCCTCACACAGATCTTATGTAACTACGGGAGTGAAATGTAGTAAATGCTTCGTTGGCCATTTGCTCGACCTTCACCCTTGAACGAGCGATGGTCCAATTTACAGACACGGCAAAGTCTGGGAAGCTTGGATTCCTCCACACGTTGGAAGACGTGTGCGCACGGTAGTTAAGTTGACTTTGACAACCAACGACAATAAAGAGACGCATCAGACGCTGTGTTTATCCGCTCTAAAATAAACTCGTGGGCGTGTCCGGCAAACCGGTTGGTGACCGATCGAGAACACATCATAAACACCACATTAGTTTGTGGGGTTTCCGCGCTATTGAAAAAGAAAAAGCCATTCACGACGATCACATTCACCGTGTTGTATTTTAGTTTACGCTGCAGAAACTCGAGCCAATGTTAATAGACGTGACGTTACGTTTGCCAAACACATAATTTAATTCTCGACATAAAAAAAGCTCTTTCTCTAGTAGCATTAAAACACAAGCAGACAGTTCTATTTTACATTTTACTTTATTATGCTAACTAGCTCTACGCTGCAAAAGAAAAATAAAAACGTGTTAATGCTTGAGGCTTTTTATCTGGGGGCTTGCATTTTAGTCTTGCATGTGTACAGCTATCAAGTGCGTATTAAAAAGCTCTTTTGCAAGATTGTGATTTTATAGCAAGTCGGCCGAAAGCAGGAGGCGCCGTTTTCAGCCAACTTATGGAGCGAAATGTTAGCTTAATTATCTCGCTGGACAGATAAAAGTCACCAAGCAATAATTGTCATTTCAGCCGGCAAATTCTAGACGTGCAAAAGTCTCCTTTTGTCGGCCGTTACAAGTCAGCTGAAAGCTTTAAAAAGTCAGCAAGGGGGCGGCGTCTTTAGCCAACTCGTGAGGCAAACATTTTGAGCATAATTTAGCTGTCTAGATATAAAATCCCCGAGCAATAATTATCATTTCAGTCAGCAAAAAAAACATACTTATTTATTAAGCTTTTTGATGGTAAGTGTGCCAGTTCATCGTCGTAAAACTGCATAATGTGTCAGAAGAACAGAAGGAGCTCGTCAGGTTGGAAACAGACATCTGGGCCTAGCGTAGCTTTAACTGGCTTAAATATATTGCAACGCAATAGCCCAGGGGGACCTGAAATGGTGACGGTCCATCAGAAACAATGGCACATAAGAGTCCATCATCCTTAAAGCGAGAAACAAAATTGAGAGAAAGTCGAGCCTTCCTCGTCTCCGTCGAGTACAACGTGGGCATTGAGGGTGTCGTTCCCAGGCAGCAGCAGACGGCGGGGCGAGGATGGGCTCATTCCTGCGGCCTGGCGCCCAGGCGAGCCCAGTCAGGATGCTACGCAGAGGGCCCCGGCCGCCATTCATGTAGCAGCACGATCCAAAGATTACCGCACCGGCCTCAGCGGCGCTGCCAACTTCCACACAAATTGCTTACAGCGTGTGGAAAGCATGCGCGCGCAGCGAGCTTAAATAAGTGGCCGTGTGGCGGAGTTTCAAGAGGCACTCAACAAGCCCCACTGTGCTGTTTGAGTGGCAGTGTTGCACACATACACACACACACACACACACACACACACACACACACACACAGCATAAACAACTCTGATCAAAGTGCTGTATTAGTCGCTCTACAGTTATTCCTTTTCCATTTCGGTGCATAACCATTTGTCTTAAAGATTCGGGACCCATTTTTAATGCCGTCATGCTCAAGCTGTAAAGAGGCAAATCAGTCAAGCAGCAACTAATCAGTGGGGAGAAACAAATGTTAGCGGTTCTTAAACAACCTTCTCTTTTGTTTCCGCCGACTCACATCTTCAAAGAGATGTTTGGGGTGTAAGTCAGTGAGTCATCTCTCAGGTAAAAGAAGTTAAGTGTCGCACTCGAGTTTAAGCTCTTCGCACCGACTCCCATCCGTCTGTGACCTTTTTTTTCCTTCCTCCCGAGGCTGATAAGTGTTCTTGAGTAATTGCACGTCTCAGACGCCCTTCGCCGGGGCTATAAAACCTCGTGCTTTCATTAAAGGGCAGCCGCGGCTTCTCCTCCTTTAAGGACTTTCAGCGCTGACTTGGCTCACGCCGTCCCGTCCAGATTTGCACGCCATCGCCTGACTTTGAGGCGTAACTCGTCATTAGTCAAGAGGGGGCATTGTAGGCACCTTTCCTCAGAGTTACCTACAGACGGAAATATTAAAATAGTCTGAGGAGCAGTAATCCAAGAACTCTCGAACCCTACATTTTGTCCCTTTTTAACAGTACCCAAAACATAACAAAAAGGCCACTGTATGTATTTTTTTTATGCCGTAATTTTAGAAAATACAAGCTTGAGTTGTGCGGGCAAATTACGCAGTTACATTATTCTTCATTAATTTAACATTGTAACTAAGGGTTAGGGTTAGATGAGCTATTCCTGAAAGAGTTACACCTAAGATAAGTTAATTCAACAAGATGCTAAATTGAGCCAACTTTTATTAATGTGTTTGCATAACTAAAGTGTGTGAATTGATTTTCAACAAGGTGCTTTTACAACTCCATAAATCAATACAAGATTGCCGGTTCAACTAGTTATTCTATGTTGCCTCAACTAGGATTAAGGTTGGCACAATTTTAAATAGGCGTCCTATTGACGACCTCAGCGTTTTAAAAAATGTAAAAAAAACAATCTCGGAGGTCCATTTTAATAACTGTTCCAGGGCTTTCGATCATATCCCGTAATCTTCATCAGCAGATGTAGTTTTCCGAGAATTTCTCCTCTCCTGCCACATTCTTTATTCCCAAAAAGCCCCCCTCCGTTGACAATCTTTCCATCCATCCACCAGACGGCCTCCCCCCCCCCCCCCCCTGTCACCTGACTGCGGCGCACACAATACACACACCTGTTCCCACTTTCCTCATCAGCCTCGCAGATATTTACTCGACTCCTTTCCACTCCCGTCCTCGCCAGTTAGTCAAGAGTCTCTACGTGCCTCGCGCCGGCGCTTTTAAGCCGCAAACTAACAAAACTAAATGGGGCCCCTCTGCGTTTCCTGTTGCAATATTTGTTCACGCTGGTAGCCGACAGGAAGTACACTCGGGAACCGTTTCCAAGGTCAACAATACAACTATTGAGTGTTATTAACTGTGCACAGAATAACGGCCCGGCGGTCAGCTCCAGAGAGCCGGGCGTTGCAGTCGGCCCCGCATGGCCCGTTGAAGCTGAATGGAGGACGCTGCATCGCGAGGTCGCCACCTGAAGTGAGGAGGTCAACACCCCCCCCCCGCCCCGTCTGGAGTAGAGCGAGTTGGAGCGTGGAAAATAATAACCTCTCTGAGGGGAAAAGAAACACGGAGTACCGGCTGAATTTAATCCTGCCACTCGTTTTCTCATTCGCCAGGTGAACTGTTCTCTACCGCGGAGCCTTGGGGTGATGATGGGGAAATTGGGAGTGTGCTCCGAGGGGGCACAATCGGATTGATCTGGAGCGTTGTTATTGGACCTTTGTGCTGGAAATGAATGTTTTCCATGTGACCTTAATTTAGCCAACTCCATTTACAAAGGGAGGGGTCCTGGCCGAGATGGCAGCGTAAAGGTTTTTACACAAGCGCAACAAAAACACACAAATAGACAGAAAATGCAACAAAACATTCAAAAAAAATATATTTAACAGACTTAAATCACAGCAGCAAATGACATCAAGTCCAGCTTCATACTTCAATCTATATTTTCAAATAATTATTGGTAAGAAATCAAATACATGCATATCAAAACAATTCCTTTAATGCCACCAGGTAGTCAGTTTAGACGAAGGATAAATGAGGCCCTTGTGTTTTTGTTTTAAACTCTTTTTATTGCCCGCACACTCGTTGCTCAACACATGTTCAGATGGCTCTAAAATCTGATTTTAAGCTGTTCTCTGAACGTGACTGTCCCGTTGAGGCATCATGAACCTGGACTCAGGCGTCATGAACCTATCTGCAATGGTTGCTGTGGTGACAGGCTGAGTGTGTGCACAGTATGCTAATAAATAAGACCAAAACAAGAGCGCTGCAGGCGAGATGAGGAATACAGATGTGTCCTCCTGCACCCGGAGAGGCCACGGCTCGATTCTTCCGTCGCATCGGGCGGACTCGGCGACGTCGCGTTAGCTTTTGGGGATTCACACACATTCCCCTCCATGCGATGTGGTGCTTGAGTCATTTTTTTTGTCTTTGTCCAAGCGATTCTATAGTTCATGTTCGTTCCCCCCACCCCAACACACTGCCAGCCTGATTCCACTGTGGTGAAATGAATCATCTCTCAGTTAAACCTATTCTGATTGCATTATTGTCTTTGCGGCGTTCTTCACCCAATACGTATTCAGTATCTTTGATACTAATGAGTGTGTGTGTGTGTGGGTCCAAATGTGGTTCCCTCCGAATAGCATGCTCTGTGTCTTGTGTTTGTCATCTTTTATATATATACGTCATACCTACTGGGCTTTGTTTGTTTTTCCGCACATAATGTAGTGTGTCGTCGGCCAAACATCTTGAACGCGGTAGTCCAAGCTTTGCGATTGTTTCAAAAAGATGAGAAAACGCTGCCACATGTGGTCGTCTTGCGTTTTCACCCATTTCTTTTTTCCCAATTTGGGAGGGGGAAAAAAAAAAGCACTGCGGTCTTTGCTGCCGCTAACTCCCACTCAGCGCCGGCCACGGTGGATAAAACAACTCGGGCTTCCTCACGGCTGCATTAAGTTGGGCACTTTTCTCTTTCCGTGCTTTCTCTCTGCTTCTTTTTCTCTTGTCCTTGCTCACTCGGAGAGAGCAACGAAGAGGCAATCTGGATGTTTTCCAACGAATAGCCTTCAAATACCTACTTGCACAGTTTTTTTTCTGGCCCCAAATTATTCGCAATGTGTTGGTTAAATTATCGTAGCATTAAAAGTGTTGCTCAGCTTTGGGTAATTATGCAAGAACCACCCTCAAGGCCCTTAAGGGGGGGGGGGGGGGGGGGGGGTACACTGTACACTGATGGTGTGTGTATATATTACAGAACACATTTGCAATTCATGATATTACCACAAACCAATTGACACACAGTGAACCCGGTGTCCTCAAGAGCCTGCCGAGGGTCTGAGGCCCTGGGGGGGGGGGATGGTGGCCCACTTCGTCTGGTTGGTTGGTTATGCTGCCCCCTTTTTAGCAGCGCTTGAAACAAATGAGTTGGTTCAAAGATTCGATTTTTCCATTCCACCTGCTGACCTCCCCGGGGGCCAGAGGGCGTCACGACTTCACTGGGATTAATCACCGCGAAGATTAACCGGACTCGTACACCAGGTCGAACGCGGAGAGTTTCTTTTGGCCAAACAACAATCATGAACTGCACTTTAAAGCTAATCTCATTCAGCTAGTGCAGAATTAAATCGTGACCTTGAACGCACCTCCAATCGTTCATTGAGACATGTCCTCTGTGGCCCCACTGAAGTGCTAAACCTTGAACCCACTGGGATTTAACTGGCGACACCTGTTAACTGGGAGAAGGCGGCTGTCACAACATGATTTATACAATTATGGGTATTTATTTTATACTTTTTCCTCCGCGATGTGAGCATCTTCCAGGCTCTCACCTCATGAGACGAGAGGTAACTGTCGAACGACGGCGAAATGAAACGTTTGATGAATAAACGTGGTCTCTGTTTGCGTTCCTCTGCTTTAATGTGTGTTCAGGTATCGTCTTTAATCCTTTATGTTTCCCTGTGAATGTAACATGCCAGGCTTTCTTCTTTTCACTGGTAACCTCGTGTTTAACGTCACATTGCTATGAATTGTGGGTAATCTCCTCAGGGGAAAGTGTTCATAAAGGGCTCAAAAAGGTCTGAGAGAGAGCCCTCAAAACTCTGTGATCAGCCGGCGTGACAGAACTAAACGTCTTGAGTTCACCGGGAGACATTGTGGACGTCGCTGTGGCTTTTTGAGCAAAGTCAGTGGACCTTTCATACATCTTTCTGTAGAAATTAAATAAATAAATAGCCGAACGGCTCGTCCGATCTTAACGAAAGTTTCCAAAGAAAGATAAAATGGCCTATCCCCATCTCAGACCTCCTATCTTAATCTAAAGAATCAGAACTATAGGAAGTTGGAGGAAGGGAAACCCCACTTTTAAATACAAATAATGTGTATTGTCATAAAACCACCATCCAACGTGTTTAAGTTGCCTTTCAATCCGTTATATTTTGGTGATCGTGATGTTTCCCCCATCTTCATTGTCGTGCCAGTTATTGTGCAGCTGGGACTCGCTCTGTGCTCGTTCTGTAACAGCAAAATGATAAGATGGGATTTTTTCTTCTTCTTCTTCTTAAACGCAGTTAGAAAATATGTCTCTGTAATAATTCATCTCGTTCTAAACCGAGGATGAAATGGGATTTCAGACGGAGGAAGCTTCGCTAATGAGGCCCCAGGGGGATCCAGTTAATTAGGGGGACGACAGATAAGGAAGTGGGAACATGTGTGTCAGGGGGGAGGCGCTTAGGTAAGTACAGTGGACTTTACTAAACACTGTAATTGTTCCTCTGCTTGTGAAGTCCTCAAACGCACCCTTATGGCTTCCTCGGGTTGTGTGAACTAAAATATTTAGATTTTTATATATATATTTATTTATATATATATATTTACATAGGTATATGTAAATATATATATATATAAATCTAAATATTTTTAGATTTATATATAAAGAGGTGGCCGCCGGCTGCCACCAGGCACCACCTCTTTGATTTATATGTATATATAAATAAATATAAATAAATATATGTATATATTTATTTATATATATCTAAATATATATATATACCCATATATATATATTTTATATAAATATATTTATTTATATATATATTTATATTCAATTCAGTTTATTTTGTATAGCCCAATATCAAATTATCATTACAAATTTGCGTCAGAGGGCATTACAATCTGTACACATACGCATATATATGTATATATATATATATATATATATAAATATATCCATATATTTATTTATATATATTTATTTATATATATACATATATATATATATAAATTTATCCATATATTTATTTATATATATTTATTTATATATATATATATATATATGAAAGAGGAGGTTTGGGTGAGCGGTTCATTTTTGGTTGTAGTGATTCCTTTGATGATTTATCTTTTGGTGCTGCGCTGTCTGTTTACATAAACTATGTATCAGAGCAGACTTTTTCTTTTTTTTTTATGTAGGAAACATCATCGAAAGTATTTTGTTCCGAATCTCCAAAGATTGGAAAGAGTTTCATTAAAAAAAAAAAAAAAAGTTGTGTCTGTGAAATGAAAGCATTGCGGTCAAGCACCTCAAAGATAATTATTTACCTGTAATGTCAGCACAACTGTACAAAAAGCATCTCTGCTAATGTGCTTTTAGTGCGCTGCCACCTGGCAGAATCCGGGGTGAGAGATCTCAGAGGAAGGCGGCCAACTCAAACAAAAAGACGTGATAATAGCGAGAACCAAGAAGGTCCACCACACCGGCGGCAGCATGAGCATAGCATCCGTCTTTGTACTTTAACTGCAACCCGAATGTCGTGACATGAACTTTCACCATCAGGTCTACGCTGAGATGCTCTGGCGGCTCTTCATAGGACATCCGAGACGTGGTTACTCATACAGAACTATAACAAATAAAAGGCAAACTAATCAAACTTCAACAAGTCGCCCCGGGAAAGTCAAGAAGACTCTTGCGCGAAAACCGCAAAAATCAACTACATTTTGGCTCGCGAGACTCGCTTGCTAACGTTTTTTTTAAATTTTTTTTTAATCAGAACTGCATCATAAAGAGTCGTCGTGTAGCGCAGAATGAACTGGGGGCTGCTGCTGTGTATGTTTTATTTCTTTCTCCACATTTTCCTGTGCTGTGTGAATGAAGTTATGTATGCCACGCCACAAAAAAAGGTCCCCCGAAGTCATTATCGGCTGAACGAGATGACGCCCCGGCTGCGTAGGAAAAGCATCATCATTTAGTGATTATTGTTCTCCAGATTTGTTTACGGGGTCTGCGATGCAAAGAGGTCACGTCTCAGGTCCCCGCGATGCCTTAAGAAGAAGCTCGTATCGTTAATGATTTATTTCTTTACTCCCTTTAGAGTGTAAACTGCCTTTTTTTTTCTTCTCGGGAAAACAAATTTGCATATTTGTGTTCCTACACATCTGAGTTATGTTTCCAATAAGAATTCCAATGCACATTATTCAGCGGCTTCCCTTAAGAATAACAAGAATCATTGGAGTACCAGAGGATGGTACGCTTTTAAATTAAGACATCCTTTTTTTTTTTTTTTTTCGCCACACGGGATTTGATCTCAAAGCTGCTCACCGATTTACCTTTTTTTTTTTTTTTTTAAAGGTTCCTTCAATAAAAAGTTAAAGCCAGTAGAGTCATTGTTGTGGTATTTGATGTCAGTAATTGTGTAAAAGTACACAAACCGAGTTATGTCTGCGATCGCTCGGAGGAAGACGAGTGGCGCCTCCTGATGAAGAGGCCTGTGATGGTTTCTTGGCTCTTGGATGGCGGATATTTCTTCCCGCAGCTCCGTTAATTGGATAGATTTGTCTTTGCAAAAAAAAAAAAAAAGCCTTTTTTTTTTTATTTATCGTGCACTCCGCTGAGCACAACTGAAGCTATTAACACGCATCCGC
This sequence comes from Cyclopterus lumpus, assembly GCF_009769545.1. Classification (NCBI taxonomy): domain Eukaryota; kingdom Metazoa; phylum Chordata; class Actinopteri; order Perciformes; family Cyclopteridae; genus Cyclopterus; species Cyclopterus lumpus. Next base: position 27,149,567 of record NC_046968.1, read on the forward strand.
TTCCCAATCAGTTTTTCTCTTGTTGTGGGGATTGGGATGCAGTGAAAAATGCTAATTAAATTGATAATTTTGTAATGATAATGCATAATGTAACTGGAGATGCGGTATAGGTTCTGTGCTATGCCTGGTAAAGTGGCTTTAAAGTGGTTTTATTCTTGCACTCAGAGTATGAGTGGTGTATCTCAAATTATTAACCTTTTTAGCATATGATTAGGATTTAAATGGTTGTTAAATAACTGCGTCTTTTATTGCAATCTTGTCAAACTCAATTAATTCCTGCCTGCTCTTCAAACAAATATGGAATATTCAATCAAATATTATGCATTTTTGTGTTGTACGCGTACATTAACGTGTAACTGGCCCATTGAGGCCTTTATGGCTTGTGTGAAAATAGTTTGGGAAATACGCTCGTTAGATTTAGATGAGAATCGATGCCACTCATATCGGTGGATTAGCTTAGCTTAGCTTAGCACGAAGACTGGAAAGAGGGGGAACCGGCTCTAAAGATAACCATGAAGAACGTGGGAGGGAACGCAGCCTTTTGGGGGGGGGGGGGGGCTGGTGCTGATGGTCTTGCAACCAGCTTCACACACTACTTCCTGTCTGACAGGAAGTCTGTGATCCACTTGCAGGTGGAGTCTGGCTCGTGCATCTGGTAGAGATCGTCATGCAGCAGATGTAAGGGAAATTAATCTTATAAATGTGCTCGTGAGAATCTAAACGGGATGAGAAAGCTCTCGAATAATGAAGTATTTCATTGAACGGACACTTGGAATGATTGAGTGGAAAGAGCTCGGACGGAACACGTCAAAAGTTTTTTTTAACAGAGTATTTTATGCTTTACAGCTGCACGTTATCTCTTTCCCGGCCGCTGTTTTCATAGCAAAAGGGTGAGTTTGTGAGGTCAGGGTGAGATTACAGCGCGTCGGGGCGTAAGATAGTTGTTATTTGAGTTGGGACGGCGCCGTCTGCGAGCACACACCGTTCAGTTAAAGCGATACAAGATATATTTCCACAACAGTAACCTTACGGCCTGGCACCACAGATGGAAAATCATCTTTCCAGCTCAATGTTCTACGACATTCTGAGCATCGTCCCTCCTAAATAAACCGTTAAATGAATAAATACAAATGAGGGTGGGCGTCGGTGTTTTCATGGAGTTCTCCGTCACACTTCCCGTCATTGTCCGACGTTTGCTGAGTTATCGCTACTAAAATTGATCTAGAGAACAAAATGTGCACATGTGCCCGAGAGAGAGAGAGTAATATTTTATGTTTTATGTTGAATTTGACTTGAATTTGGCACTTTGGAAAAAGATCGTGCCACGAAACAGGAACAAAACTTAATGTTTCTCAGAAATCTGAACACATTTAATTTCTCCATCGGTCTTCGCATGAATAACAAAAGACGTAAAAACACCCCCGCCTCCTAAATCCTAGTTCTTTTCCTGGCGTGGAGAGACGGGGGTTCACCTCGGGGGGAAGCGTTCCCTGTTTTTTCCCGGAGATCAAACCGGTGGGGGCCTCCACACATGTGCCGGTTCTCGTCTGCGTGCTTCGCCGTCTTGTTAGTCAGAACTTGTCTTTGCTTTACGCGGTGAGTCAGGAGACCTGAGAAGCAACAGCTGGAGCCCGCCAGCGGCCGCGGGAGAGGAGACCCGTGATCCGAAACAGACGAGGACTTGGAAACCTTCAGGCACTCGACGGCAGTCGCAGACTTTAACTTTTAAAAAAATTTTTTTTTTAAGGAAATCCAGATATCTGACGTCGTCGAGAAGAATGTCTGTGAATGTGAAACAAACTCTTTTCATGTTTTGATTATTAATACAGATGTCTTTGGTGTTGACATCTTGAGGGACGGTAAACATTTCAGTTGATCCGGAAACTTGGAAACGTCAAATAAATGAAAACGGATTTGAAAGTTTGTGTCATCGCATTATGAGCGTTAACTATTGTTGTCGATGTAAAACCTTTGTGGTTGGTGATGGATGTCTCATGTGCGTTAATTTAAGGAAAGACAACACTTCTGTAACATTTAGTAACACGGCGTTGGGGGAGGAGAGGAGGTCTGACCGGAGGGCGTTACAGTTCTATATTTCATAAAGTACATTTGTCCCATACAGTCTAATCTTGCAAGATTTGGGCTGATTTAAAACAATTTTCGGCAATTAAAGTCAGATTTCCTCACATTTTAAAGAAAGTTAAAAAAATCAATATTAACAGCAGGATTGAGTGTTTCATCGCAGCACAGTCACATAATTTAGTTTACAGCTTTAAAAAAAACACGTTTAACTGCACGTTTACACCGAAAACAAAATGACATACCGACAAAGATCTAATTTTAAAAAACTCCCACGTCTCTCGGGGACGGTAATAACTTTAGAAAAATAAACAGACTTGCTAAAATGAATCTTGCAGTAAAGTGGAAGTGAAGAAGAAGAAGAGATCCAGAGTGGATCCACGTCGGAGGTTGACCCGAGGCGTAGAACCACAGAAGAAGAACACGTCTATTAGAAAATGTCCCAAAGTAAAACTGAATTACGGACCACTCCCAACTGTCTTTGGTAATGACGTCGAGCAGGCAGACGAATGGATCTGTTCTTCCATTAGAAGAAATAACTTCATTAGCCGGGTTACTGGAGCAGGAGAAGATGGATGAGGAGAAGATGGAGGAGGAGAAGATGGATGAGGAGAAAATGGAGGAGTAGAAGATGGAGGAGGAGAAGATGGAGGAGGAGAAGATGGAGCAGGAGAAGATGGAGGAGGAGAAGATGGAGCAGGAGAAGATGGATGAGGAGAAAATGGAGGAGTAGAAGATGGAGGAGGAGAAGATGGAGGAGGAGAAGATGAAGTAGAAGATGGAGCAGGAAAAGATGGAGGAGGAGAAGATGGAGGAGATGATGGAGCAGGAAAAGATGGAGGAGGAGAAGATGGAGCAGGAGAAGATGGAGGAGGAGAAGATGGAGGAGAAAATGGAGGAGGAGAAGATGGAGCAGGAGAAGATGGAGGAGGAGAAGATGGAGGAGGAGAAGATGAAGTAGAAGATGGAGCAGGAAAAGATGGAGGAGGAGAAGATGGAGGAGATGATGGAGCAGGAAAAGATGGAGGAGGAGAAGATGGAGCAGGAGAAGATGGATGAGGAGAAGATGGAGGAGGAGAAAATGGAGCAGGAGAAGATGGAGCAGGAGAAGATGGAGGAGGAGAAGATGGAGCAGGAGAAGATGGATGAGGAGAAGATGGAGGAGGAGAAAATGGAGCAGGAGAAGATGGAGCAGGAGAAGATGGAGGAGGAGAAGATGGAGCAGGAGAAGATGGAGGAGGAGAAGATGAAGTAGAAGATGGAGCAGGAAAAGATGGAGGAGGAGAAGATGGAGGAGATGATGGAGCAGGAAAAGATGGAGGAGGAGAAGATGGAGCAGGAGAAGATGGAGGAGGAGAAGATGGAGGAGGAGAAGATGGAGCAGGAGAAGATGGAGGAGGAGAAGATGGATGAGGAGAAGATGGAGGAGTAGAAGATGGAGCATGAGAAGATGGAGGAGAAAATGGAGGAGGAGAAAATGGAGGAGGAGAAGATGAAGTAGAAGATGGAGCAGGAAAAGATGGAGGAGATGATGGAGCAGGAGAAGATGGAGGAGGAGAAGATGGAGGAGGAGAAGATGGAGCAGGAGAAGATGGATGAGGAGAAGATGGAGGAGGAGAAAATGGAGCAGGAGAAGATCGAGCAGGAGAAGATGGAGGAGGAGAAGATGGAGCAGGAGAAGATGGAGGAGGAGAAGATGGAGGAGGAGAAAATGGAGGAGGAGAAGCTGGAGGAGGAGAAGATGGAGGAGTAGAAGATGGAGCAGGAGAAGATGATGGAGGAGGAGAAGATGGAGCAGGAGAAGATGGAGGAGAAGATGGAGGAGGAGAAGATGGATGAGGAGAAGATGGAGGAGGAGGAGATGGAGCAGGAGAAGATGGAGGAGGAGAAAATGGAGGAGGAGAAGATGAAGTAGAAGATGGAGCAGGAAAAGATGGAGGAGGAGAAGATGGAGGAGATGATGGAGCAGGAAAAGATGGAGGAGGAGAAGATGGAGCAGGAGAAGATGGGGGAGGAGAATATGGAGGAGGAGAAAATGGAGGAGGAGAAGATGGAGCAGGAGAAGATGGAGGAGGAGAAGATGGAGCAGGAGAAGATGGAGGAGGAGAAGATGAAGTAGAAGATGGAGCAGGAAAAGATGGAGGAGGAGAAGATGGAGGAGATGATGGAGCAGGAAAAGATGGAGGAGGAGAAGATGGAGCAGGAGAAGATGGATGAGGAGAAGATGGAGGAGGAGAAAATGGAGCAGGAGAAGATGGAGCAGGAGAAGATGGAGGAGGAGAAGATGGAGCAGGAGAAGATGGAGGAGGAGAAGATGGAGGAGGAGAAGATGAAGTAGAAGATGGAGCAGGAAAAGATGGAGGAGGAGAAGATGGAGGAGATGATGGAGCAGGAAAAGATGGAGGAGGAGAAGATGGAGCAGGAGAAGATGGAGGAGGAGAAGATGATGGAGCAGGAGAAGATGGAGGAGGAGAAGATGGAGCAGGAGAAGATGGAGGAGGAGAAGATGGATGAGGAGAAGATGGAGGAGTAGAAGATGGAGCATGAGAAGATGGAGGAGAAAATGGAGGAGGAGAAAATGGAGGAGGAGAAGATGGATGAGGAGAAGATGGAGCAGGAGAAGATGGAGGAGGAGAAGATGGAGCAGGAGAAGATGGAGGAGAAAATGGAGCAGGAGAAGATGGAGGAGGAGAAGATGGAGCAGGAGAAGATGGAGGAGAAAATGGAGCAGGAGAAGATGGAGGAGGAGAAGATGGAGCAGGAGAAATGTGGACGGAAGATATTCGGCAATCAAAAAGTGGAAATACATTTTTTTTGTTATAGATATATAGATAGAACTACTAAGGTATATTGTTTTTTAAAAACAATTTTCTGTAGTCCTCCATTAGCCAGCCCCTCAAAGTGTGTCCCTTGTGCCAATTAATGATGTATTCATGTCATACATCATTTTAAAAGCTCTTTGTGTGCATTCAGAATCTCTCCCTATTTGCATATGTTTGCCTATTGCGGCGTTAGAGGTCAAAGGTTAAATTGTGTCCGGCCTGGTTTGACTGAGAGATAAGCTTTAAGACGATACATATACGACGTCGCTCTTTTATACGGGGTTTATGTGGGAGATTGGCAAAGAAAAATATGGAGAAAAACTGCAACAATAGAGGGATGAAAAGATGACTGACAGCACACAGAAAGCTGGCGGCCCGTCGCCATCTTGTGTTATGAACAAATGAACGGAAGTGACTATATTTGGAAGGCGGAGTCGTGACTCTGTGGCAACTGTAGCGACCTGTCAATCACCTTGTAGCCCCGCCCCTAAAGCACACCCTGCTTTATGCTCTGTTTGACTCTAAATAAACCATAATTTACTAAATGAACATCACGCTGTTTTAAAGAAGACTTGAAACTAGAGATTGAGACCAAAAACTAATGTTTACAATGTTTACTGAGGGAATAAATCAAGAGAAGTAGAGTCATTTATATAGACTTCTATACAACCAGAGGAGTCGCCCCCTGGTGGTCAGGAGAGAGAATGCAGCTTTAACACATGAAGCATAGACTTCTATACAACCAGAGGAGTCGCCCCCTGGTGGTCAGGAGAGAGAACGCAGCTTTAACACATGAAGCATAGACTTCTATACAACCAGAGGAGTCGCCCCCTGGTGGTCAGGAGAAAGAACACAGCTTTAACACATGAAGCATAGACTTCTATACAACCAGAGGAGTCGCCCCCTGGTGGTCAGGAGAAAGAACACAGCTTTAACACATGAAGCATAGACTTCTATACAACCAGAGGAGTCGCCCCCTGGTGGTCAGTAGAGAGAAGTGGAGTCATTTCATATAGACTTCTTTCATTGGAGAACACTTTTACACTTTTGAGTGACAGGAGAGTCGACTCTGCAGATTCATAGTTTGAGGCTCTGCATAGACGAGAGCGTTGCATCTTCAGCATCGCTGGACCACCTCGAGTCCTCCTCGGCCCTCGATCTGTCCCGGGGAACACAAAAGGATTCGCTGACGAGGGCGGAAAACACACACCGACCGAGGATGAGAATGAATATACGGGACGTTCTCTTCGTGTCACATGTTCACAGTCGGAGTTGCTGAACAAACGGACTCCGCGTGATTTATGATGTCGCTGTCACTGGGTTCGCTGGGTCATCGTTTTCTCTTTTTGGGGTGGGGGGGGGGGGGGGGGGGGGGGGGGGGGGGGGGGGGGGGGGGGGTCGGGGGGGTTGGAGCAGAGTGCCAGAGGGTTTTAGGTAAGAGCGTTTGCAAAGTATTGTGTCTGGAAATATGTTATTCGAACTGTGACACAAAGGGCTAAAAAAGAGATAAATATATATTTTCATTGGGAGATTTTTTTATCACGTTAAATTGGTTGAAACTGAGCGTTGCAGAACTAATAATATTGCCATTCGTGAGTAAATTACTCAATACTATTATTGCATAAGTCAACATTCGAGGATTTCGAGGATCATTTATCGTCATTATGCAACACGGGGGATGCACAACAAAATTCAGTTGTAGCCCATTTGCAGCACAACAATGAAATGAAACATGAAATAATCAAATAAAACGAAACAGAAACAGAAGAACATTCCTGAAAAGCATTTTTTGTATTTTATTGCCGTTTTTTTTTGGGAGGGGGTACGAAACCGCAGCGACGAAAACAATTATCTGGGCAGATAATTCAGTCTTATTGTCTTTTGACTGAACATCAGACGGCCAGGAGCATGCTGGGTAGTGGAGAAGCCTCAGCTCCTCCCTCTCCTCTCTGGGGCAGAATGTGGGGCGTTCAGTCGGTCGGTTTTGGCCAGTGTCGTGATAATGATGATGAAATATGACACTGGCTCAATAAATAATAACAATCATCTCTTAGTTAATGTTGGATTGAGGTCTGGATGGTCTCATCCAGCATGTGTAGCTAGAACTAAACCTCAAATAATGACTTATTTTTTGAAAAATAATGACAAACTTTCCGGCTATATTGATTTAATACCTCCAAATAATGTGTAAGTATCTCATAATAATGACTTTGTAACTAAAATAAAGAACACTTTCTGGATATATTGTTTACTACCTCCAAATAATGTGTAAGTATCTCAAAATAAGGACTTATTATCTCGAAATAATGACTTGGTATCTAAAGAAATGACGTAGCGTCTTAAAATAAGGACTTTGAGTCTCAATAAAAATGACCTATTATCTCAAATAATGACTTGAACCCCCAGTTATACGTCGCCTTATATGTGAATACCCGAGTTCTCTGCCTCTCCGTTCTGCTTTTTTGACACACAGACCTCCCACAACGGAGACATTGATGAGCACTCTGTTCCAATATGCGTGGACAAGGTTTTCAAGAACAATAACAGAAGACGGCCTCTGTTGGTCCCAAAAGGAAAGTCACATAAACTCTTATTATTTGTTCCATATTTGAGTTTAATTCACTTTGAGTCAAGCTCAGATTTGGGAAGCGCAGCTTTGCCAAACCCCTCAGCTCGGTCAATTTAGCTTCATCACAAATGAAGTCGTTAAAAGCATACGCATTGCACACATATGAACGTGATCCAATATCCGAACCGAGGGAACGCTTCAGAGGACTCGGAGGCGAACGGGACGATCTCTGCGTGCTGTTTTTTTTTAAATGTTTTAGCTTTTAATGCAAAAAAAATAATATTTAAAAAAATTATAAGAATTTAAATCAATTGAGATGTCCTGTGTCTTTAAAATGATATAATGCCAAACATTTACTAAAGAGCGACACGCTCTGAAACCAACACGACTTCATTTAAACATATTTTATTCCGTCTGACACCACGTTGACATTCTTTCTGCAGAAGAAGAAGACTGTCACGGTGCGCCGCGCCGAGCCGCCACTCTGATCTCTGACAGCACATTCTCTCTGTGCAGTCGGCACTGACGGTTCCTGATAAAAGTGGAGTCGCGTTGGAGTGGAGAACGTGAAAAACGAGTGCTCGTGGAACCGCTCGGAAAAAGATGGAAAGCGACGCTCTTTTCGTTGATATTATTCTTGAGGTTTAGATGCAGAGATTAAATGAGCGGTGAGACTGATGCACATGGCAGACCCTGGTTTACGTAAGACTTATGTAACACAGTCTGTTTTATTATTATTACCAGAATCAAACCGATTTATTCCCCCCCCCCCCCCCCCCCCCCGGATTAGTCGTACCTTATTTGTCTTATTAGCTCTAACCCCTATTCATTTTATGTATTTATTTTTAACAAGTTAACCACTTAAAATTCGTTCTGGTCCGCTCAAGATTTTTTCATTCACGCAGGTCGCAGCTCACTCAGTGGAAAAATGAGAGGAGGAGGGGGAGGAGGAGGAGGAGGAGGAGGAGGAGGAAGGTGATGCTGTAACGTCTTTGCCGTTTCCACTGGAAACATTTTGCATGTGCACGTTGAGTGGAATTGTGTCTTTTTGTTTGTTGTTGTTTAAAGCAAATTAGATCACTCTTAGGTCTTTTTTCTTTGTGTTTTCCCAAGAAGGTGAAACTATAATCAGCGCAGCAACAACAAAGAAAAAAAGGTATAGAATCTGGACAAAGTATAGGTATAGGAAACAAAAAGGCCGTACCGTCACGTGGATTTTCTATTTCCTTTCAAGTAAACCGGACCTGTAATTGGAAGGCACGGCGGGGCGGCCCGGAGAACAGGTGGTCAACCGTGTGTTTAAAAAGGAGGCTCTGGGGAACGCGCTTTCATGTCCTCTGCATTCGGCTCATGGAGTCTGTGTGAGCTACAGGCCACGCAAACGCTTTTATATTGGAAAATATAAAACCGAGATCAACTGCAGATTAAGACGAATAAAATAAAAGCAATTAAAACCTTTAAATCCAAATTGTACTCTTTGATGCGTTTCGACTCGTTTGGAGGGGATAAAGTGGAGTCAATATTTCTTACAATAAATAACTGATGTTGCCTACTTTTTTTTTTTTTACAGGCAGCGGAGGAAGAATGTATTCAGATGTTTTATGTGAATAAATATGGCAATACCACATTCTGCGTACAAAATGTGTAACTACCATGGAGCAGTTTCGTCTGTAACGGTGCATCATATGTTTAAATGATGTTATTATGCTATGATAAAATTACAGTGGAGTTAAAGTTACAGGAAAGTTAAATATTATTTAGTTATATTTAACTATGGATGTAGTATCAGGAAATCAAAGCGCTGTAAATTACAGAGCTGGTTGCGTCCACGTGGCCACACTTTTTGTTTACTTCTCATAACTTTTCATAACACCGGGGTCTCTGCGAAGGCTTTTAAAGGCTTTCTTTTTTTTTTTAAAGGGACGGAAGAGGCTGTAATTTGAGAGAAGCAGAGAGGTATTATTAGCCCCACACAAAAAAAAAAAGACCCCGGAGCGCGACGCTCCAGACGTCCAGATGTTGCGTTCGCGGCACCGAGCGAAGTCGGGAGGTCTGAGCTCCGGCTGTTTTTTTCCACGAAACGTTCATACATTTATTTCACCGGTAGCGATGGACGCTGGCAGGCTCGGTTAACAGAAGAAGAAGAAGAAGAAGACGAAGAAGAAGGAGTGAGGCTGTAAAATATAAATATATATATATATACTTTTTTTTTAAATCGTTTTAATCAGTTTGGATATTGAAGCCTCAATTTCACTGCGCAGTTTGGACGTTTTCAACCTGATTGAAATGTCTCCGCTGCGGATTAAATAGTCCGTCAAGGCACTTTTTTTTCCGCTGAGATAACGTTTAAAAAAACAAAACATCAAATAGCTAATTTGTTATTCGTGAGTGTTTTTTTTTTTTTTTGTGCGTGTGTGGGGGACAAAGTGTGCACAATGGCTGCCCTTCACTGGCTCCTGTGTGCCGGGATGTTATCGCTGCCGACGTGCGGAGCCTTCTTCCGCGGACCGTTACAGCCGGAGATGTCCAACGGCACGTTTCATCACTACTTCGTGCCGGACGGAGACTACGAGGACAACGACGACCCGGAGAAGTGCCAGATGCTCTTCAAGATGACGGACGAGCGCAAGTGCGGTCTCGACGAGGACCAGGACTCCGTGATACGGGACGACTTCACCATCATCAAGAGGCAGATCGAAGACTCGGCCCGGGTCCTGGAAGGGATCGGGAAGAGCATCTCCTTCGACCTGGACGGGGAGGACAACTACGGGAGGTACCTGCGGAGGGAGACGGCTCAGATCGGCGAGGCGTTCACGAGCTCGGAGAAGTCGCTGCTGGAGCTGGAGGTGAAGTTCAAGCAGAGCCAGGAGAGCGAGCTGAAGGAGGAGCACCGGCTCAACGACGACTTTCTGAGCATGGTGGTGCACACGCGGGACGTCCTGAAGGACACGGTGGACATTTCCGTGGGACTGAAGGACAAGCACGAGCTCCTGTCGCTGATCATCCGCAGCCACGGCACGAGGCTGAGCAGGCTGAAGAACGAATACATGAAGTTCTGAGAGAAAGTAGTCCCCCCCCCCCTGCACTTTGCAGTAGCGACTTTTTCTTATTTCTTATTTGTATTTTTTTTTTTATGGATGAATGTGTGAGACAGGGATGACAACAAATACAACAACAAAAAAGTGTAGTTATATCAGGGATAAAAAAAACAAAACAGGGCCAGTTCACTTGCATTACAAAAAAAACATATTTAGCCTAAATATCTTACATTTGACTTTTAATAGGAAAGAAGAAAACAAAAAAAATACTTAAAATGTAATGCAAAAATGTTCAATGCGCATAACTCGTAGTGATGATGGTGTTGCAGGGACACTGCTTCACTTTTAAGGGTGTGGAGGAATGTATACGTCCAGGTCATGTGACATTTCTCCAAAGCTTCATTACCAAAAGGGGAAAGAAGAAGGCTTCTGCACCCAAAAAGCCCCCCCCCCCCCCATATTCACTGCATATACATATTGTGTTTTTGTAATCTGATGTATCAGAAGCCCTTTTATTATTTTTAGTTGATATTGTGCTCCATTGCATTAATGCCATGCATCTCTGTGAAGGGGTGATGTAAAAAAACAACAACAACTGGTAGGAAGTAAGAAAGAAAATGTGTTGTTGTAGTTTTTTTAATGACATTTTACTTTTTCCGAACAGACAAAAAATTACATTTTTATTTGATAATATGGTGATTTCTGGAGAAAACTCTTAAATGATAAAAAAAACAATTATTATTTTTTTGGGATGACACCTCAAACTATTTTTTTTTGTGCAATATCTCCAGAATATTAATCTGACCGCCCGCTCCGAGACACCGTGCCAAAGGTAAACGTACGCACCACGCAAACACACAATGGTGTACGCTCATTTTTTTTGGTAAGTGCACAGAGTTCACCTGGGGTGTGTGTGTAAATGTGTGTGTGTGTGTGTGTGTGAAACAACGGCTTTGAACAGTGAGTCAGCAGATCATTACAGTCACGTCGCACTTAAAGCCGGCCTGGACTTTGTGTAGTCGTATGAATGTTTCTGAGAAGATCAGAGAATGTTTACACATGTCGGACCACCTGCGTTGTATTTTTTTATTTTTATCTTTTGTAATATTCTTTCTGCTTTTATAAGGCCGGCAGCACCATTATTTTCTTGAGAGTGCTGCTCTGCACAGGCTGTATACTCTAAATGTACAGTGTGTTATAATAAGTAAGTAGAAATACTGTGAGTGCCAATATCTTTATTACAAACCAAAATAAAACCCCACCAATATTATGTTTTCATCGTTTATATAACATTTTAAAACCGAGCCGCATACATATCTATATATATATATATGTATATATATATTCTTTGTAACTAGGTGAGATTGTAAAAACATTGACGGATAAGACTGCAGGCAGCACTCGAGGACTTCCACGTCGAACACTTTTGTGTTTTTCATAAATAAACAGTTTGTGTTTGAAGTGTCGCTGCACGTTTGTTTTTGTTGTTTACAATATTACGAGATATTGCCCGATAAACATTCCTTATTTTGAATCCCTGTGACCGTGACCGTGACCACCGGGCGTGCACGCGCTCCGTGATTACAAAGTGCCCGTCCACGAGGCTTTGAGACCGGCTGCAGATTATACGGACGCCGCTTTGAAAGGCCCGAGGCAAGTTGTTGGTATTTACGAGGAGCGGAAATGTGAGGAGGCCTTTCAAAACATGATTTATTTGTTTTGTTTTGGTCACCCTTTGACCTTGCGTCCTTTTACCGATGTAAAAGGCGTCACGCGGTGGTTGTTTTCGACTTTTGAAAGGAAAAACTTTTCGCCCACATCGTGTGTTTCCACGAGAGGGGAATGCCAACTGTCTTGTTTGGATTAACACATTCTTATTATTGTTAACAGCATTTACGCAACACCGATTTTAATCTCTGTGGTATCAATTTGCGGCGCAGCGTCCTCCTAACACCTAAAACAACAACGGTTAACCTTTGTTATATTATATATGAATTGGTGATCGAGGTTATCATTCACAGGTTGACGGAACACTGTGATGGATCCATGATGGAGGTCATGGACGCTGGATTTATTCTGCTACAAAAAAATAAATAAAAGAGAAAATACGTGAGTCCTAAAATACTCAAAGATGTTTGCATTAATTTATGTTGTAATATCTCTCTACGTGTACATGAAAGTGGAGCGCATGCTTGATCAGGGTTAGTGTTGTTGTTGTTGTTGTTGTTGTTAGTCAATGTGTTGCAGAAAGTGACTGAGTTGGAAGACCCTTTGAGACTCCCGTTGTAACTCGGGTTAATAATTGCAAAACGAAGCTGTTAAAACCTCCACTGGGATGTTGACCGTCACTTGGAAAACACACCTCCATTGGTTGGACCTACTCTACTTTTACAGGCACCTGTGGAGGAAAACTGAAAGAGGTACGTCCGAAAAAGAAACAAAACACCCCAAAACTTTCACTTGCGTTAATGTGGAGATGGGGTTTCTTTTATTTTTATTTAGCAATGTGAGAAGACAACAAAACAATTTCCCCAGAGGCCAAGGTGGTGTCCTTGAATTCCTTGTTTTGTTCAACAATCAGTCCAAAACCCCAAATATGTTCAGCTCACCGTCGTTTACCACGAACTAAAGAGGAAAATCCTCACATTCCTCCTCATGCCAGCGAATGCGATGCCAGAAAATAACAATAACAAAGAATGAATCTAGAATATTAAAAAAATATATACTTTAAACGTAAACTTTAATATGTTCACTCGGCTGTGGACAAGACTGCAAAGTCCCCTGGGGACGCTGATATATAATTTAGATTTTAAATAAATTCAGGATTAATGTCAGTTTTTTTTTGTCCATGACTAAAATATGTCAACAAACCATTGGATGGATTTTTTTGGGGTGGGTGAAATATCTATTATTAAGGGTTTATTGTTAACTACGTTGTTCCTTCTGTTTCAGCCATTTTTTAACACGTTAAAAAGTCAAACGACGGTGACGTCATCTCCCTTCGACGAGCTTAAAACTACACCGCGACGCCATCTTTAGTAGTTCTTTGTCGACGCGTCCGCGTTGAGTGACGCGTCGAGTGAGCAACGGTCGCGCCCTCGCGGTGGTTACGTCATCCCCGGAGGATCAACCTTTCACCTACTTCCGCCCTCTCACACACACACGCGCGCGGGCGCGCGCGCGCTCACTTCCATGTTGTTGACGGAGGCGACGCTCGTGGGGAAGAAGAACTTTCCAGTTACTAACGGGTAACTTTAAGCACTTTTATTTTAATGTCACTTTAATTCAAGCAAACCCGGTGAAACCCGGATGTGAAGGAAGGTAAGCTTTGAAACTAAAAGTGTGATATAAGCTCTATATATTTATATATATCTCTATATAAAGATATAAAGATATATCATTCTGTAGAGGCTGCTACACTTGATTAATTCAATAATTAGCATATTTACTGATTGATTGTTTTACATTGTAATGTACCTTTTTTAAACATTGCTGCTGTTCCTTGTCTCAACATAATGAGTTGAATATGTTTTTTTTCTGACTGTTGGTCAGACAAAACAAGACATTTGATGACATTTTAGTTTAGTTTAGTTTTATTTAGTTTATTAACTGGATCCCCATTAGCTGAAGCCTTAGCGGCCGCTAATCTTCCTGGGGTCCACAGAAAGGACAACATTTAATAAATACAAACGTGCAAAACATGACGTGAAATAAACAGTTAAAATAGTACAAACAGAATAATAAATAAATAAATAAAGTGCAGTCGAGGACTAGGATGTATATTGTGCAGTACATCGGTAATTTATACAAAGAAAGATCAGATGACAACAAAAGTGATGGAAAGTAGTTAATGTCAAGCGGTTGATGCCCCGAGGTGCGCCTTTTTAATTCTTTTTTTAAAGACAAATTATTACCTGTATTAGATATTTGATGATCATTAATCACTGCACTCTTTGAATGGAGGACCAAAACGTTGCTTCTCAAATGGGGCGTCGGAATTTAAATATCAAGTTGCTGCATTATTTTACCTTTTTCCCCCCATTTGCGCAATTTAATTTGATGCCATACAGAAAATGTATTTGCTGACATGAGTAAATTAAGCTTTAATAGCTCTCTCCTAATTATATTTATTACACACCCTTTAAAAAAAAAAAAAGTATTTGCTTCCCTTTCTCATTAACTACAGAGTCGGTGGCCCTTTCTAATCCGGACACGTCGTTGGCTGAAATGTGGATGTGTACATTTTCGCGTCGCGCCCTGCCCGCCCTGCAGAGGAGCACCTCTGCGATGGTCTGCCGGCCTCTGAGGGCTTGGCGTGGACCAGGACGGGCTGCGAGTCCGCCACCCTCTCGCCTGACTTGGATGCCGCTTCGCGGGCAGCACACCCTGGGGTCCGCCCCCCTCCCTCTGGCTCGACACTCGGTGAGGAACGTCCGCGCTCTGCACGAGGAGCGGATGATGGAGGTGGAGTGGGAGGACGGAGGCCACAGTCTGTACCCGTTCACCTGGCTGAGAGACAACTGCCCGTGTCCGCTGTGCACCCTGGACTCCGCTCAGGCCCGGAAGCTGCTGATGTTGGATCTCGACGTCCACGTAGGAGTCAACGCCGTGGAGGTCACCAATGACAACAAGGTAGGGGCCATTTATCAGTCATTTTTAACTATGATAATAATATACATTTTAGTTGCGTTAACGTACGAAATATATGTGAAATGTTGCCGTGAACAATAAATCAAACTATGTAAATATAGCTTTAATTTTTGAAAAGAAACTATCTTCTTTCGGAGCGACGTGTGATTTGTGTGGCATCCCATCTGGACACGCTCATAAAGTACAGCCTCAAAATGGAAGATGGTAAAATGTTTGCCTACTCTGCAGTAAAGGGGCCCATTCAGGGTTAGCTGTGATGGGGTGGGGGGGGCGGGGCTTGCATATTTCATAATTGTGTAATTTCAGACATTTAATAGCATCTGTAGGGAATTCTTCTCTGATGTTTTGCAGACCAAACACTTAATAGAGATCGATTTAATCACAACTAAAAGCAAACATTCCACCATTACTCTAATAAAAAATCCACCAGCACGATTTAGGTGGCTGCATGAGCCAAAACAAACAAAAAGATGGTGCACATACAGATCCAATATTTTAGATTATTTTAGATTATTTCTTTTAATGCATTTGTTGTTTCACATGATTTTTTTTTTTTTTCCCTGCCACCGATCATTGATGATCCATGTCGGCAGATCCATTAGTTTGATTAGTCAGCTGGTCTTCCAGACTATTCATAAATCATTTAAATCGCTCTGAAGACAGTGTAAACAAGAACAAACTTCTAAATGTTATCCTTTTTAAATGACTATAACCAAGTTATAGTGTTTTTATACTTCATAAAACACCCAATTAAAATTATTAGGAAATAAAAGATTGTATCTTTATGGATTAAAACAAATCTTGTCATTGGTAGTTTTAATGATGTTTTATAAGCTGCTTAGTGTAAACGGCTCATAATTAATCTCTATCTATTTATGTCTCGTTGTGAAAACATCTCATTCAAACAACTGGATTTATTCAACTTTCTCACCAACACTACATTTTACGAGATGGCACGTAAACGCGTCATAACGTTATAAATTACCTCTTTAGCCAAATACTAGTTTTCACTGAACAAACCGTGTAATTAATCTGTTTTTGCTGTTTAGTCAGACATCCTGAATATGTCCTTCAAACACATATATGACACCCTTCTGTCAGCTTCTCTCTAAAATAATACAAACACTTTGTGCGGTTGGTGACAGCGAGGGGGCGGGGCTTAGCGAAGGGTCAATCGGGATCAGTGAGCGTTCATGTCTCTCTCGACAGGTGTCCGTCTCGTGGCCCGACCGGCACGCCAGCGTGTTTGACGCGGAGTGGCTGAAGAAACGCTGCTTCTCTGCTGCGGCCAGGCGAGCGTTGAAAGAAGAGCTTTTCCTCAACGGTGAGTTTTAATGTCGTCCAATTTTAAGGAATAAGTCTGCATTTCACAAATTTCGTGTAACGGAACTGATTTGAGGAGGCTGCTGCGGACTGAAAATCACAATGTGCTCATCTCCTCCCAAATGTATTTATAATGTGTATGTAATTGGTGCTATGCTAATACATTAAAAATGAATACACATAATGCATTCAGACTGCTGACAAAAGGGCCCGCGCTGATTGGACTGCACTGGTCTGAAACTAATGAATGCTTTCTAATTGATTACCCCGTTGATCAAAGAGATGGGCTTTTATTTTTATCTTTTTTATACAAGGCCATAAATCACAACGCAGCTGTCTTAGAAGAATTAACGGGATGAACGCGCACCGTCATGATTTACTGCGCTTCTCACAGTGAAGTATCTGAAGAACAGGAATGTTTCCTCCTGGCAAGCAGCGAGTGATACCTGATTTAAACTTTCCATACTGCCTCATATTTCACTCTGGAGACACGCCTTTGTCAAAAGTGAAGCCAATGGCCACCAGGGGGCGACTCCTCTGGTTGTATAGAAGTCTACGCTTCATGTGTTAAAGCTGCATTCTCTCTCCTGGCCACCAGGGGGCGACTCCTCTGGTTGTATAGAAGTCTACGCTTCGTGTGTTAAAGCTGCATTCTCTCTCCTGGCCACCAGGGGGCGACTCCTCTGGTTGTATAGAAGTCTACGCTTCGTGTGTTAAAGCTGCATTCTCTCTCCTGGCCACCAGGGGGCGACTCCTCTGGTTGTATAGAAGTCTATGCTTCGTGTGTTAAAGCTGCATTCTCTCTCCTGACCACCAGGGGGCGACTCCTCTGGTTGTATAGAAGTCTACGCTTCTTGTGTTAAAGCTGCATTCTCTCTCCTGACCACCAGGGGGCGACTCCTTTGGTTGTATAGAAGTCTACGCTTCATGTGTTAAAGCTGCATTCTCTCTCCTGACCACCAGGGGGGCGACTCCTCTGGTTGTATAGAAGTCTACGCTTCATGTGTTAAAGCTGCATTCTCTCTCCTGACCACCAGGGGGCGACTCCTCTGGTTGTATAGAAGTCTACGCTTCATGTGTTAAAGCTGCATTCTCTCTCCTGACCACCAGGGGGGCGACTCCTCTGGTT
The DNA here is from genome assembly GCF_009769545.1 of Cyclopterus lumpus. Classification (NCBI taxonomy): domain Eukaryota; kingdom Metazoa; phylum Chordata; class Actinopteri; order Perciformes; family Cyclopteridae; genus Cyclopterus; species Cyclopterus lumpus. The sequence continues at coordinate 27,167,177 of NC_046968.1, forward strand.
GTATAGAAGTCTATGCTTCGTGTGTTAAAGCTGCATTCTCTCTCCTGACCACCAGGGGGCGACTCCTCTGGTTGTATAGAAGTCTACGCTTCTTGTGTTAAAGCTGCATTCTCTCTCCTGACCACCAGGGGGCGACTCCTTTGGTTGTATAGAAGTCTACGCTTCATGTGTTAAAGCTGCATTCTCTCTCCTGACCACCAGGGGGGCGACTCCTCTGGTTGTATAGAAGTCTACGCTTCATGTGTTAAAGCTGCATTCTCTCTCCTGACCACCAGGGGGTGACTCCTCTGGTTGTATAGAAGTCTACGCTTCATGTGTTAAAGCTGCATTCTCTCTCCTGACCACCAGGGGGGCGACTCCTCTGGTTGTATAGAAGTCTACGCTTCATGTGTTAAAGCTGCATTCTCTCTCCTGACCACCAGGGGGGCGACTCCTCTGGTTGTATAGAAGTCTACGCTTCATGTGTTAAAGCTGCATTCTCTCTCCTGACCACCAGGGGGGGCGACTCCTCTGGTTGTATAGAAGTCTACGCTTCATGTGTTAAAGCTGCATTCTCTCTCCTGACCACCAGGGGGCGACTCCACTGGTGGTCCTTGAGTCAAATATGCTTTAGGGCGGGGCTACCTTGTGATTGACGGGTCTCTACCACGTAGTCGTCCGGTCTGGGAGTTGTCGATGTTTTTGTCTTACATATTTAACCCTTTCACAGTGTTGTTTTTAGTCCATGAAAGTTAATTGTGATGCACAGTGTCCTGACAGATTTCACCGCAGAAACATGTTGAAGTAATCAGTGTCATCAATTTAGATTCCCAGAACAGCAATATGGGAACAAACACATTATCTGTAATGCGTTGCAAAAATACAAGCAGATCATATTTTCATATTTTCATATTTTCTTTCCACTGGAACCACATTAAGAAGTTCATTGTGAAATTTGACCTTTTGCACTTTCATTTTTCATAATTATTTGAAAGGCAGAGTTTCCACTTCAGCTGTATCACAGATATCCAATTATACCGCTTCCTGTTTGGACGTGTGATCCTCTGCTGTTTAATCCCTATTTTTTATTTTTTTTGTAAAAGTATTTTAATGAATTTCAACCTAAAAAGATTGAAACTCTTATTTCAACACATTTTCTTTCTCTTTGCCACAACCGTTGTTTTTTCTTCTTCTAAAGACTGGAAAGAGAACTCATCTTACAGAACATGTACACACACACAGACACACACACACACACACACACACACACACACACACACACACACACACACACACACACACACGGTCCTGAAGGAACCACAGGGCTGAGAGGCTCCTGCTCTGGTCCAGACTGTGTGTGTGTGTGTGTGTGTGTGTGTGTGTGTGTGTGTGTGTTGCATAACTACTCCATTCATGTTGAAGTGTAAACAGATCCCCCCCCCCCCCCCATAAGAATTTACAGACAGATACTCATTATATAGAGGAGATTCTTTTTTTCACACACACGCACACACACACTCTCTGTCTGGGTTTAATTATATCCTCCTGACTACCGAGGAGGGAGGGAAGGGGTCTACTTTTTTCAAAGATGGAGGATGAACACCGCTCGCTTCGGAGGAAGCTGGCTCCGCTTTCTCGCTCCTTAACTTCTCCGTGACGTTCACTCGCTGGAGCGCAGGCCACGGTTTGAACTTCTCTCTCTCTCTCTCTCTCTCTCTCTCTCTCTCTCTCTCTCTCTCTCTCTCTCTCTTTCTTTCTTCTCTCAATGCGGCGCAGCTACATTTTAATGGCCCGAGCGCTGCCTGTTAAAGCGCTCTCGCCGCAGTGAAAAGTGAAGTGCACGAGGGACACTGAGAGGTCAATATGAAAATTGGAGCTCTGGGCATATTATATACCTCCCGCGCTCTTTATGTCCGACTAATGTTTTCTCTTCGTGCAACTCGAAGACCGCGGCATGTAGTTCAGCGGCAGCTATTAATCTGAGCGGTGGGACATGGAAATAGTCGGACGAGGACACTTATATCTCACGATATTGAAGACTTTCAAATCTGTTTTCAACACGCTCCCAAATATAGAACGTGTTTTCCATCGTTTTTTAGGAGGGCAGATTTTAACGACTTTACCTGCACCGTAACTCAACTGTCCAGTCAGTTTTTCTCCATTTAACTTAAACGCGGTTCGGTAACATCTCTAGTTTATCGCCCTCGCACATGTGTCTGCATGTGGAAACGGCGTAACTCAGCGGCGCTTCTGGACATCTGTATAAATGGGAGTCTCATTTAGACGCCCCCCCCCCCCCCCCCCCCCCCCTCTGCCATATGGAAAACTGATTCGAGAGTGAGGGTCAAGAACGGGTCTGCATGTTCTTACCAAACACAAGCTCACCGTTGTCAGTGTCTCCTTCCTCGGGAGCGAACAAATCCCTGAGAGCCTGGAATTTAACCTCGAACTTCCTGGAGGAGCTCTCACAGACGTCTCCTCGAGTCTCTTAATATCCCAAATGTACAGTTGGCATTGTTTGGACACACGATTGGTTGAGATCAACCTTTTACCTCCCTTGACTGGAACCCCCGTTGGCTCCATTGGTTCACAGCACAGCTGACGGTCAACCCGGATTACGCTTATTTTTTGTGTTCCCCCCCCCCCCCACAGTTTTCCTAATGAACACATTCTTGAAGCATCCCCTGCTTTATGGTCTGTTTGACTCTAAATGACCATAATTTACTAAATGAACATCACGCTGTATTGAAGAAGACTTGAAACTAGAGATTGAGACCAAAAACTAATGTTTACAATGTTTACTGAGGGAATAAATCAAGAGAAGTAGAGTCATTTATATAGACTTCTATACAACCAGAGGAGTCACCCCCTGGTGGTCAGGAGAGAGAAGGCAGCTTTAACACATGAAGCGTAGACTTCTATACAACCAGAGGAGTCGCCCCCTGGTGGTCAGGAGAGAGAATGCAGCTTTAACACATGAAGCGTAGACTTCTATACAACCAGAGGAGTCGCCCCCTGGTGGTCAGGAGAGAGAATGCAGCTTTAACACATGGAGCGTAGACTTCTATACAACCAGAGGAGTCGCCCCCTGGTGGTCAGGAGAGAGAATGCAGCTTTAACACGTGGAGCGTAGACTTCTATACAACCAGAGGAGTCGCCCCCTGGTGGTCAGGAGAGAGAATGCAGCTTTAACACATGAAGCGTAGACTTCTATACAACCAGAGGAGTCGCCCCCTGGTGGTCAGGAGAGAGAATGCAGCTTTAACACATGAAGCATAGACTTCTATACAACCAGAGGAGTCGCCCCCTGGTGGTCAGGAGAGAGAATGCAGCTTTTAAGAACGAAGAAGTTGCCGCGGCCGTGAAATATTGCTTAGAAAATGACGCATGTATCAATAATTTTCCAACAGCCTGTCGTATTTCTTTAAAAATATTAGTTTTGGCCTCTCCGGGTTTTCGGCGCTGCGTCGTGTCCCTGACGACCTGATCGACAGCTCAGCTGTGAGTCTGCCAGTGATTTAGGCAAACTCCTGCCAGATGCTTTTCATATTTGAACCATGTCATCTTCTCGGGGGGGTAATTTTGCGCTTGTCATGTTTATTTAGTCCGGGAGGGAATCACGACTAATTTCATGCGACTGGGATGTGAAACAGGTGAAATGGATTTGCTAGACTTTGTAGAAACATGCCCGAACACTCGCAGCGAGTTTCTCGCACACTTTCTCTCGCCGGCTCACGTCGTGAAAGGAAGTGTCGTCTGTCATTGACGCTTTGAGTCGCTCGTAATGCCCCCCCCCTTCAACCCCCCCAAAAGGACCGTCTGTCAGGGAAACAGGAAATGGTGCATTGTGGGATCTTTAAATGATGTCGGAAACCTTTAAGATCTCAGATCCCTCGTTAATGTCTTTTTTTACATATTAAGTTCTGCGTTCGGCTTCACAATAATCTCTCCCATAATTTCACTGCTTCCATAAAGGTGCCAGTCATCCACAAAGCCCTCACCTGTGCAGGTAGATGGCGTCTCCTCTCCTTTTTTTTTGGCCATCTGGTCTGAATTTAACCCTCTTGTCACTTGTTGGGGAAAAAAAAAAAAAAAAAAAAAAAAAAGCTCCCTGGAAACGAAGGAGGTCCGTCCGGTTCACACATCATTTACAACTTCGGCTTAACCGGTTCATCCACACACACGCACACACACACACACACACACACACACACACACACACACACACACGAGAGGAATCCAAACTGTAATGTTCATGATGTCTGAAAGCAGCTTTTAGATTCAGATCTGTCAAACACACCGTCGGCCAGCTAAAGCTTCCACATGTCAGATGTCTCTCTACACAGAAATTAGGACTCCTTTCAACACATTTCCCTAGTTTCTTTTTTTTTCACCCGCAAAGCGCACGTTTCTTCCTTCAGTGTAGAACTGTAATTCCTTCACGGATCGACTATATTTGGGTTAAATCCTCTCTTTGTCGTCTCTTTTGAGATTATTTTTTTTACATCCGACTGCACGGAAAGCTCGCTGATGATGATGATGATGATGATGATTGGATTCACTGTCAGTCATCATGGTGAAGTCAGACCTCCCCGCTTGGTGTGTGTGTGTGTGTGTGTGTGTGTGTGTGTGTGTGTGTGTGTGTGTGTGTGTGTGTGTGTGTGTGTGTGTGTGTGTGTGTGTGTGTGTGTGTGTGTGTGTGTGTGTGTGTGTGTGTGTGTGTGTGTGTGTGTGTGTGTGTGTGTGTGTGTGTGTGTGTGTGTGTGTGTGTGTGTGTGTGTGTGTGTGAGAGATCCAGGTATGTTCCACAGATAAAGGTGTGTTTATTGAAACGGCTGGGGGGAGTTCTCTTGCAGCTGCATTGCATGTACACACACACACACACACTAACTCGTACGCTAGTTGTTGACTGGAATATAAATCGGCGTTTCTTTTTCAAATGTCTGGAAATAAATATCTGTTTAAAAGAACATTTTTTAATTATTTTTGAAACTTCTCACAATTTAAAACCTCTTTAAAGGCCATCAAACACAAAAACAATATACATTTAACATTTAGTCTCAAATGAAATGCCATATGCAGATTTGAGCTGTTAATGGGGAATATGTCTTTTTTAATGGATATAAATAACGTTACCAAATGTCTTTAAAGTCATTTTAGTTGCTCTCAATGAGGTGAAACGGTGAAAATGAGTTTAAGGAGAAATTCAGTCAGAAGAGGCTTTACTTAGTGGTGGGAGAAGTGGGCGGAGCTTTTACTTAAATAAAAAGTAAAAAGACTGCGTGATGAGAATCCTATTTCAGGTAAAATTCCTGCGTTGAAACAGTTGTGTACTTTAATACACGTTAGTGTTAAAGTATCAAAAGTAAAAGTGTGCATTATACATTTGGATTACTGGGAAACGTTGCAGTTTAAATATGGGACTGTCCAATGCGTCGTTTTTAATAAGATTATTGTTTTAATGGATGTAACTGTAGTGGCGTAAACGGTACAATAGAAGTATAAAGTACCCCAAAATCTGTATAGTGAAGTACTTGATTGTAGTGAAGCAAGCAGGTAGCGGACTGAGGGTTTGGTCCACGAGAAGGTAGCAGACTGAGGGTTTGGTCCACGAGAAGGTAGCGGACTGAGGGTTTGGTCCACGAGAAGGTAGCGGACTGAGGGTTTGGTCCACGAGCAGGTAGCGGACTGAGGGTTTGGTCCACGAGAAGGTAGCGGACTGAGGGTTTGGTCCACGAGAAGGTAGCGGACTGAGGGTTTGGTCCACGAGCTCCTCACCTGAACCCGTCTTCCTCCTCCTGCGATGCACTTAGCAGCTGTTTCTGTGGAAGTCATCGGAGACGGAAAAAAAGAGGAGTCGAGCCAGCTGGGCGGAGAGCAGTGGGAGGGTTTCTCTTTTTCTTTTTTTTCACAGACGGGCTGAACCTGTATTTATATTTTTATTTTTCCCAGCGAGCTATTCATCTTGAAGTGAGCAGACTTTAATTTGAACCGTTGCCAATGGAGACTGGGGAGCAACAATTAAGTTCTACATAAATTTGTTTGCTTCTTTTTTTTTTTTTGCGGCTCGCTCCATTAGCTTCAAATATCTTTCTTTCTTTCTTTTTTTTTTCTTTTTTTCAAGCTGGAAAAAATGTTTTGCACACATTCATGATATGTTTTATGGGGTTGTGTGTGTGTGTGTGTGTGATTTATTTTGCCCTCAGCCCCTCAGCAGACAGCTCCTACCGCACATTATTCAACTTTCTTTCCATCATCTTGGGAGGGAGGGAGGGAGGGATGGGGGGATGGGGGGATGGGGGGAGGGGGGGGGAGCAATGTGTGCTCTAAAAGTAGTGACGTGTGGAAAAGGTTTTGGGCTCCACTGTCGCTCACTCCTGCTGCACACCTTTGTGATTCAAGATGTGTGTGTGGCTTTTAATTAATTTGTGTGCGTTTGTTTATGATGATGCAATACTCCCCCCCCCCCCCCCCCCCCTCTCCTTCCAGAGCGCTACCACTGGGACTCCGAGCTGCGCGTCCCCGCGGCCGACTACCGGGACGTCCTGCGCGACGACAAGGCGGCGCTGGACTGGCTCTCGGCCCTGCGTCGCGTGGGCGTCGTCCACCTGAAGGGGGCGCCGGCGGAGCGGGGCGCCGTGGCGAGGCTCGCCGAGAGGATCGGCTACCTCCGGCTCACGTTCTACGGGTGAGAAGCCGGAAAGCCCGAGCGGGTCGTAGTTTCCACGGCTCACGTTTCAGCTGGCGATGAGCCCGGAGAGGGTTATTAGTTATAAAAAAAAAAACTTCTTATTTACATCCCTCAGTTCTCAGATTCTCACGTTTTAAGGGAAAAAAGTCCCCACTGGTGAGTTATCTGTAAGCTTAAAATGAATTTGGTTTCCATGGTGAAGGTTAGAGCGTCTGTCATCACACCAGAGCTCATCACTTTGACGGAGAGCAGCGAAAACAACCGCAGAGCATTCCATTCTTCTTCTTCTTCTTCTTCTTCTTTTTCTTTTCTTTTAAGCCAGAGGAATTACCTGGTGCACTCAGTCAGAACTTGAGGTTTGGAGCGTGAAGCCGCCAGCCGCATGAGCTCATGCGGCTGGAAGCCAAGAAACCAGACCGGTTCTCCGAGTCGAGCAACCAAACAGAACACGGGGAGAGAACCTCACCTCGTTAGCGCTCGACTGCGTCCCCAAGAAGTTTTCTACGTCATCTCGTCTTTATTTTTTTGTCCTCCTAAAGCCAAAATAAAGTAATGAACCAGAAGTGTGTGTGTGTGACTGAATGTTGTCTTTGTCTTCAGGCACACGTGGCAGGTCCAGGACAAGTTCATGGCCAACAACGTGGCCTACACTTCAGGAAAGCTCAGCCTCCACACGGACTACCCGGCACTGCACTTCGCACCTGGAGTGAGTCAAACTAAACCTATGAGGTCACTCACGCCTTCATGTGGTGCCGCCTGGCTTTTATGTCCTCAGAGGTGTAGAAACAAGCCTGTGTGTGCGTGCGTGCGTGTGTGTGTGTGTGTGTGTTGTGCAGGTGCAGTTGCTGCATTGCATCAGCGACGCCGAGGAAGGCGGAGAGAGCGAGATGGTGGACGGCTTCCACGCGGCCGAGCTGCTGCAGAGAGAAGACCCGGAGGCCTTCGGGACGCTCACCTCGGCCCTGGTGGACTTCACCGACACGGGGACGGACTACTGCGACTTCATGCTGCAGTCCAAGAAGAGCGTCATCGAGTAAGACGCATCTATATATATATTATATATATATATATTATATACCTCACGCGGACACATTTACGCTCTCCGTGCAAGGATCTAAAAGATGTTTAAAGAAAGAAAGAAATGGATGCAGAGGAGTTTTTGTGTGTGTGATTTGGAATGGGACGCTGCCATCTGCTGGTCAGAAGTAGTAATAATAATAATAATATATTTAGTTCTCACAACCATTTGTAGTGGAACTTAAGCATTAAAAATATAAACGACGAGATCGGTTTGATATTTAATTAATGTGTCCAGTAAATAAAAAGACGCCTTCAAATCCTTTCTGGGTGAAAGAAATGGAACAAAAAACTATTTTCATAATTGATTGTCTCCATTGATTGTCGTCTTGTTTAATTGATGACTCCTTGAGACGTTGGGTCTCAAGTTAAAAACCATGAGATGTTTTTAAATATGTTCTTCAATTTGATGCACCAGATTAATCGATATTTAATCAATAATTAGTTTCATCTATTTTGACCTTCTTCTTCTTCTTCTTCCTCGCTGAGCAGAGTGGACGCCGATGGCCGCGTCGTGAGGATAAACTTCAACAACGCCACCAGGGACTCGGTGCTGGACCTCCCGGTGCACCAGGTCCAGCCCTTCTACCGGGCCCTGAGGGCCTTCGTGGACATCTTGAGCCGGCCAGAGAACATGGTCACCTACGGGCTGACGCCGGGTCAGTGTGCGCCTCCCTAAACTGTCCCCCCTCCGATGCAACGTGACCAGACAGAGGAAACAGGGAGTGTATCGTCTGATCAAATGACCTTGAGTGACCTCGAGTGGGGCGTCGCCCTCTCTAAATCACAGTGTAGCGGTTCTTCTTTTAACCTTCTTTGTAAACAAAGTGTAGGAAATGATTTGAGTGCTTCATCAGATACAAACGTTGGCACGTCGAGTAACTGATTTACTTCTGAGGCCAAGAAGCATTTTTTTCCCTCATGAACTATTAAATTTAATCAAATTAAATGAAATCCACCTCTTATTTCCTGGTGACTGATGTGTTGTTGTTGTTGTTGTTGTTGCATCGCAGGCAACATGCTGACCTTCGATAACTGGCGTCTGCTGCACAGCCGGCGGTCCTACCGGAGCCGGCCCGACCGGCCGCGGCACCTGGAGGGCGCCTACCTGGACTGGGACGAGGTCATGTCCCGCCTCCGGATCCTCCGCCGCTCCGTCCACGGGAACGTCTGAAGTTGAACGGCTTTAAACCGAACGTTTAAAAGACTCAAACGGACCGACGCTCTTGAAGGCAACACGTTGGATGCATTGATTGAAGAGCGAGGATGCTTTAAATTTTAATTTTTTTTAAATAGTGCAAAGAGAAACTAAGGTTTCATAAATTGTTTTGATGCAGCCAATTATTGTGATATTGTGCGATTTTATAAATATATTTATTTTTAAAAGAAAATCATTCCCAGTTCTCTGAAGAACACCTGGCGGCCTTGAAATAACTACACACAATAAATCACCGTCTGACCTTTTTGGGCTTTTCGTTCACTGGGTCTGTTACGGCATCTAGGAGGTAGGGAGGTAGGGAGCGAGGGAGCGCTTTAGGATGGAGGAGTGTTCTCGCTTCCTCTCTCCTGTTCAATCTTGTGCCTAAACAAATTTAAAGGTCGCCTTCAGAAACGTGTAGTTTATATTAAAGTAAAGATAATAAAGACGTGTACTTTGTAATCGACCTTCGTGGGTTTCTGGGAACATTTGTTTTATTTTTGTAGGTATTAATCTTAATGTTTTTAAGACGAAAACTTTAAAACACATTTGTTTCTTTTGATGAAAAAAAAAGATCCAAGATGCAGAACCTCCTGCTTCCATCCTGACGGGTTCTCTGAGGATCCAAGATGCAGAACCTCCTGCTTCCATCCTGACGGGTTCTCTGAGGATCCAAGATGCAGAACCTCCTGCTTCCATCCTGACGGGTTCTCTGAGGATCCAAGATAGAGAACCTCCTGCTTCCATCCTGACGGGTTCTCTGAGGATCCAAGATACAGAACCGTCTGCACTAAGTGATCAAATGTGAAACTGATCCCTGATGAAACCGTTATGATGTAATTAAAGTTATGCTGAATGTCTTGAAACATGTTGTTTAGTAAATACTTGCGCAGGTGTTCGATGACGACTCACCTTGTTTCACCTTCATGAAGAGACCATGAGCTTTATTTACGATAACTTTATTATGTTGCCAAAGCTGTACATATTCTATAAATGTCCTGTTTGTACAATGGAACACTTACGCCGGGGCTCCTCTATTCACTCGTTACCGTAGCAACGACAGATGAATACTTCCAGATTAAAGAAAACGCATTCAGAAGGAGTTGTAGAGAGTTTGGTCTCCTACGTATATTATTTATTCATAATATATTCATCAGTGGAACGGAACCTTCTGATTATTTTCCTTTTTGCACAGTTAAATCACTAAAAATACAAGCAGGTCAGAATCAAAAAGAAACATCTTCCAGTGATATGACTGTACCCATATATTGCTGATCTGGAGAAACTGTACACACGCACACACACAAACGCACACACACACACAGTGAAGGTTAACGGACCAGATTCAGCCGTTGTTTACGATCACGGAACATAAACAACAATAAGACGATGAAAACTGCTGCTGAGGAGTCTAAACTCCTCCAGTCTGCGATGTTTAAAAACACTTATTTTTATTTGAATGCTTATGGAGTTACGCCGCATTGTTTTAGGGGAAGTTAAGTATTTATTTAAGTAACATCTCTACTTTGTGTGTTTATACATTTTGTTGCATTGTGTTCATGATGATTTCATATTTATTATTCCACACAAAATGATCATTTACACTGAAATTAAAAAAGGATGGATTAATATAATGACCAACAGCGCCCCCTGGCTGTGGGTTTGGTCTCGATGGGCGGAGTCGTCAGTTGGTACACGACATCATTTTAAAGACGCATTTAAAGAATTTAAAGTTGTTTCTTTTGCGCCACAGACAGCAGCAGTTTTCTTTTCCATGCGACTCGTCGATGGAACATTTAAAAAAAAAAAAAAAAAAACTTTAAAAACAGTCAAACTCGTCATATTCACTTGGACCAATAAGTACGTTTAGCAAAAGAAACAAACAACAACAACAACTCTCGTACATTCTTCACCCCGTGGGAGCCAGGAAGGAAACATGGCCAACTACTCGTTAAGTATTGCACATCTAGCAAATCAACAGGTCGGGACTTTTTTTTTCTTTTCCTTTCTTTCAGAGAAATGTACAGTCAATATATGTATATATTAAATAAATACTATATATAGAAATATATATATATATAATATTTATTTGTCATCCCATTAGTAACATGCAATTGATAACAGCAGACCACAGACGAGAAGTTTCACAGGAGAACTAGAACAGTAATTTCAACCCGGCGGGCCGACCTACACATCGGAGAACACGCAGAACGTTGGGGTTCAAACACTTTGAGGAAGCGGCGCTCCAGGACGGTATTGGGAGGGGGGGGGGGGTTACTTTACAGTAACCACATAATCACAGAATAACTCCTATGGAGACGGGAGGGGGCGGGGCTACTCTGTAGTGAATGTCGAGGCTGTGCACGGGACCAGCATGCACTCTGTACCTCGGGCCGACCCCTCACGGCCCCACCCCCTCCCAACGGTAAGGTTGGGGTCATGGCGGCGGGGACAATAGAAGGAGTCACAGGCAAACATTTAGCGAGCTGGTTGGACGGCGGTGGAAGTATTTACACAACATCACGGACTAAACACGGCGACACGTACGGGGGTCTAGAAAGGAGTCTGGGGTCCGGGGT